>NW_025933733.1:73948-100471 GCF_000764305.2 Hyalella azteca
AGAGGCAGCAACTGGACAACCCAGTAGAGGCAGCAACTGGACAACCCAGTAGAGGCAGCAACTGGACAAGCTAGTAGAGGCAGCAACTGGACAACCCAGTAAAGGCAGCAAAAAACTATCCCGTCATTCAATTACTGTGCTACAGCATCGAGAAACTAATCATTCGATTTGTAAAGACCAAATTTAGCGATTATCCGGTCGCTTTTTACATTTATTTTTGGGAGGAGAGGGGGGATTTTGAAATTTTATCGATGAACTACATAGATAGCAAAAAAAAGGACCGAATGATCGCTAGACATTTTTTTACGAATCTAATGGTACATCTCTCAATGCTGTTGCTTGAAAATCATTTGAGAAAATAGACTTTTGAGATGGCGTATTTTGGAAATTTTAATTGTTCAGGGGAGCCAAATGAGTAAAATTTATCGAAAAATGTAGATATGCTAAAACGATCGCTTAATACTGCAGCCCCAGCTTTCCCATTGGCAATTAATCGTATTAAGAATACCATCACGCGTCTTTATATTTATTCTTGTCCAGTTTAATGCGAATAATATAATATAAATGTGATATATCTGATATAAATATTTCTATAAAATGGTCATTTTATAAAAGTTCATAACGGCCCAACGAGAAAAGTCTGGCATGTACATCTTTGGTATCAGCTTCATTGGGCGCGTCTTGTTTGTAGCTTTCAACCGAGTTCGAAAACTTTGCAATTTACGCGAATGATAATCAATAAATATCTTTTTAAAGACAAAAGTTGCCGAAAATCTTTATAAAATGGTCATTTTATAAAAGTTCAAAGCAGTCTTATGCAAAAAAATATTGCATGTACATCCATGATTGTAACTTTATAGATCGAGTCTTGCTTACAGTTTTCAAACGAGTGCAAACACATTGCAATTTGCCCAAACAAAAATCTATAATTACCGTTTTCAGAACAAAAATTGTTAAAATTATTATAAAATGTTCATTTATAAAAGTTCAAAACAGCCTCACGCAAAAAATATTGCATGTACATCCATGGTTGTTGCTTCATTGAACGCGTCATGTTTGCAGCCTTCAAATGAGTGTAAAGACTTTGCAGGTAACGCGAATAATGATCTATAATTAAAGATTTGATTAAAGAAATATATAGGAACAATAGTTATGAAAGATTCATTTTATAACAGTTTAAAACGGCCTCACGAAAGAATCATGAAAGCTACCTCATCTCAGATTATTGCAGCCGCTGTGTAATAATTCTCCCTACAGAATGAAATGAAAACACAGAAAACGTAATTCCTTTGTTTTTTTATAAAGACGCTCCCTTTAATTAATTAATCACATGAAATCTATTTTGAAGTTGGTCAACGGGCCTTTCGGAAGAATATGAACACAATGATCAATGCCTACAGAAGCTAATATTTTTGTGCATCACAATGCACTGCGGTAATTTTTATATAATGTCGAACAATTTTTCATGCACAAAATTTTAACTACAAGGATCCACATGGAAAACTAATTATAACAATAATAACAATAATAATAATAATAATAAAAATAATAAACTAATATTCATATTACCGCCTTCACTCTGTAGCTCAATTGTACTTCAATGCCAATTATAAAGAACCACCAGTGTTAAAATTAACTAAAGAATTGTCTAATAAGTTATCTTAAATTAATCATTAGTATTACGTAATTTAAAAAAAACAATAGTTTTCCAAGCACATGAGATAAAGTTCCACAATAAAATTGTAGCTAGGTCATTTGAATCCCATTGGCTGGACTCATTTTGTTAATTAAGTTATCAAGATTTTTCTAAAAACGCTTCTAGTTACGTTTCACAACTCGCTGTCGACCAAACTTGTTTCATTTTCTTCTAAGACAGGATAGCGGCTCGCGAAAGTCTCTAAAATATCATATAAAAAAATTCTAACCACTGTTCATCGATACGAAGCTGAGAGTGAAAGGAATTTTGAATCAGTGAACTTAGCTAACCAAGTTTAGTTTTGTGAGGTCTATTACTAGTTTTCTGAAAGTTATTGATAAACGTATGATATTTTCGTAAATTGAAATGAAAACAAACGTAAAAATATATTATCTTCTGATTCCCGTACATTCAAATAGCTAGAACAAATCTTGTTTTTCTAATACCTTCTCCTCGCATAATACATCTTCAGAATTTTGATTTACATAAATTATTGAAGGTCGTAAGTTAGCTTAAGATACAATTTTATGATGATGAGGATTTTTATGATGAGGCCTGGGGCTGCTACGTCCTACACATACTAAGGATACTAAGTTGCTGTGACCTGGGGCTGCTACGTTCTACACACACTAATGATGCTAAGTTTGTGTGGCCTGGGGCTGCTACATTCTGTTTTACACACTAAGGATGTTAAGTTGGCGTGGCATGGGGCTGTTACATTCTGTTTTACACACTAAGGATGTTAAGTTGGCGTGGCATGGGGCTGTTACATTCTGTTTTACACACTAAGGATACTAAGTTGGCGTGACCTGGGGCTGTTACATTCTGTTTTACACACTAAGGATGTTAAGTTGGCGTGGCATGGGGCTGTTACATTCTGTTTTACATACTAAGGATACTAAATTGGCGTGACCTGGGGTTGTACATTCTGTTTTATATACTAAGGATACTAAGTTGGCGTGACCTGGGGCTGTTACTTTCTGTTTTATTCACTAAGGATACTAAGTTGGCGTGACATGGGACTGTTACATCCTACACATACTTTGGGATACTAAGTTAGAGTGACCTGGGACTGCTACGTCCTACACATCCTAAGGATACAAAGTTGGTGTGGCCTGGGGCTGTTACATTCTGTTTTACATACTAAGGATACTAATGTTGATAAGTAAATGAGCACTCACTGTATCTTCGTGGAACCAACGCGCCTCCATCGCCTGCCCTGCGCGGTGCTGCACGACGCAGCGCAGCGTTAGAGGCGTGTGTTCGGCCACCGAAATTTCAGGGCCTTCGAGAATCACGGCTTTTATGTCTGTTGAATGAAAAGAAATCAAGCCATTGAGCATCGACAATAGCGCGATAATTGTCTGAAATGAGGGGAAGATCTCAGCTCAAGTAATCTTTGAAATTTTATTACACATTGAAACAAGAATTACCTTATAAAATGACAGGTTTGAATCGAAAAAATCATCATCAAATTCTTAGAAATTAAAGCTCAAAATTAAAATAAATTCAAATTATATTTTTCCTTTGATATGGATGCAATGATCATAAATTTGTACCGTCTTTTACGAACTTTCTCAAACTAATAAAATAAACCTCGTGATAAAGACTAGAACCTCCCAGAAATCCCTTCACAGTTTTTTTTAACCATTTGCAGACGATGGAAATCTACACAATTTTCTAAATCACTATTGGAGGACTAGAACCTCCCTGAAATCCCTTAGTCTCTTTTTTCAACCATTTGCAGACGATGGAACTCTACACAATTTTCTTAAACATTATTGGAAGACTAGAACCTCCCAGAAATCCTTACAGTCGTTTTTCAACAATTTGCAGACGATGGAAATCTACATAATTTTCCATATTACTCTATATTTTTCAAACTAAAGTATATAAATTGTCATGTATTTGCTTCAGACGAGGTTTGAGCGACAACTTAACCATTGCGTTCAGAAGCATCAGCCATAGGCGTGCCCGTGGTCTCTTCTTGGCCTCTGGCAGCAGAAGCGCGGTCTGTGTGCGGAGAAAATATTCTATGAAACGCACATGTTAAAAATGTTGAAAATGACATTACTAAATATCATTTTTAAAATTATATTTGGTTATGTCATCAAAAAATGTTAAAAATGACATTACTATATGTCATTTTTAAAATTAAATTTATATATGTCATTTTTAGTTATGTCACTTTCAGTTCTGCCATTTTTATTTGTATTTAAAAATTTATTTATTGTGTATTTCTGCCATTTTTAAAATGGCATTTAGATATTTTTTTAGAAAAATTACGTTTTAAAAAATGTTAACATTGACATTATTAGTGACACGTGTCTTAACGGTGCAGTCATGCCTGCATTTTTTATCGTAAATAATGGTTCGTAGAAAGTCGGTCGTGGTGGAGTGGTGATATTCGTCAGATTAATAATATATTCGTGAGGAGAGGAAGTTAAGATGTGAGTCTGATTACTTATATATTAAGAGAGAGTGATGACGTATATCTGAAATTCGTTGCGGAATGATGATTCAATTTCCTTAAAAAACAGCTAATAACATTTTTTTTTTCACTTATATGTTTGAAAAATCATATTTAAACACAGAATGGTTTAGTTACAATTGATCAAACTAATATGTGGTTCCGAGAAACCTGAAATTGGAAATAACTACATATACTACATAATTTAAACATTGAATTTCAAGCACATAAATCAGGATTTGAATGCATACAATAGCGATTTTGAATTCTTTGTCCAGTCATTATCTGAGAAAAATGTGTTAGTATCGAGCTATTTATAGTGAAGTTAACCTCTTAATTTCTTATTACAATCGAATACCGAAAATTTCGCATCAAAGGTTGATTTCAGTAAATAAATCATGATCCAGCCATTAGGTTATGTCAATGTAGAAGACTAAAACAAACATGAACCCGGCCGCAAATTTTTATTAGCATAATGAGCGACTGAATCTATGCACAATATAGATTATGCAACATAGATATGCAACAAATAAAAAATATTCTGGATGCGTTTAAATTATTTTCTCCTTTTTTAATTAGTTGGGAAAAACAACAGACATATACGTTGTCTGGCTTATTAATATTCAAGATAGAGCGGAGATTCTCAAGCTACCCATAAATAACTTCACATAAATAACTTTGACCATCAGCGCTTGACAGCGTGAACGATGAGCGCTGGCGCATAAGTTTGGCTCAAGTGACGATAACCATAATTCATATATAACATAACCATAACCACATAACATTAACATAACCATTTAACATAAACATAATTCACACATAACATAACCATAACAACATAACATAAACAAAATTCATTCATAACATAACCATAACCACATAACATGGACAAAATTCATACATAACATAAACATACTTCATATATAACATAACCATACCCACGTAACATAAACATAATTAATACAAAACATATCCATAACCAGATAACTAAACGTGATTTATACATATCATAACCATAACCACGTAACATAAACATAATTCATACAGAACATAACCATGACCACGTAACATAGACATAATTTATGCATAACATAAACATAATTCATACATAAACATAATTCATACATAACATAACCATACCCACATAACATAAACATAACTCATACATAACATAACCATAACCAAACAACATAACCATAATCCATGCAAATTATGTTAGCCTTTATTTTCAGTGATTTGGATCACGACGTAATAATGACAATAGCTTTAGCTCAGAATTTAAATTAGGAGTGTTCACCACAACTAAATCATATGTTGTTTTTACCACAACTCAATCATATAAAAGTGATGAGAAAACGTCGCTGCAAAGCTTGTGCGGGAAAATTAAAGACATTTGGGGCGCTGAGGGATGAATATTTTAGATTGTCTTCTCTTTTGTTGGTTGGCTAAAGAAATTAATCATCAAAACATTCATTTTTATGGTATTTTCCGTTCCTTTCTCACTCAAATTCACGCGCAAAACAAAGTTTGTTCTTTTTTCACGCAAGGAAATTCATGACATTACATAATTTGTGCTTGCCGCTTAGTTAGATTATGACTGATATTATAAGGGTAAGCTATAGATATAAACATTGTGTTTTTCTGACTTTATCCATGAGTTACATAGATGCTATTTCTTCTCGTCTGTTTTTATAACGTATGTGTTGTCCATAATAAACTGAAAATTCAATGTCACGGCACCAAAATTTCTTGAAATTAAAGTTAAACCAATCGAAACCAGATGCATGTGATTGCTCAGGTTATTGAGACATTAAAACTATTAAGTGTATAGATTAATTTTTACCATTCTTTTTGATAATTGTATATATATTTACCTTTACTATTTGTACTGAATACTGCTCAGCTAGTATGCGTTCGTAAATTTTAGAGCAATGTTATTTAATGAATTATGGCGCGTAGAGTCCTGAGAGTTTTTATTCACAAGCCACGACATATTCATGTCGTTCCATCCGACAAGTTGGCACCGCCCACCTCGCTTAATCAATACTTAATAAAAACTAGATTGTAACTTCACATGAAGTTCAGCATGCAACTCATGCGATGTGAGTACAGTAATTGTTTCGTATATCACATCGCGTGGCAAGAAGACAGACAAATGGAGAGATTGAATGTATATGTATTGCTTTTACTACGATAGCGTTAATAATTCTTTAGCCTATATTTCTTTAGATAAATATATAGGATATGCTTCTGTTCATGTTTGATGAGCTATAAGTAATGTATTGGACTGCGAAAATTCTAGAAGATAATGAAAGTTAATCAGGACCGTCATGAAATGATGTATGGGGCTGAATAAATGCTTTAGAAACAGTTTTTTTCACAATAAATATTTATCACAACTATTAGAACACATCAGGGTGACGTATTGGCATGCCACGGTGGTGTTGAGGTCGACTGCTAAGGAGCGGAATAATTTAATTCGTATGCGCCGTACGGGAGCTGGTAGTGGCGTTATTAAGGAACTACAATAGAAATAATGAAAACAGGTAGGAACTATAATAGAAAATAAATGGAAATATGTAGAAAATCTAAAATAATTAAGTATAGTAGAAAATCAAGAGAAAATAAATGAAATATGCAGGAACTACAAGGGGAAATAAATGATAATAGGTAGGAACTGCAAGAGAAATAGCTGAAAATATATAGGAACTACAAGGGACAATAAGCGGTAGTAGGTAGGAACTAAAAAAGAAAATAAATGAAAATAGGATTCAACAACTCCTGAAAAAATCTTAAACTGAGGGAAATTCCCTCACGCAAACGCACTCCGATCAATCTTTCGCGTTGGCTGTTTCATGAGTGCGGTCCTAAAGCGGACTGAAAATATAAGAACAGGAGGTAGCAATAGAAGGTTACTACCCAGTGAAAATTTACAGTCGCCCCAGCTTCTGATTTGGATTACCAGAAGCTGGGGCGACTCTGAATTTTGTTACCCAGTGAATATTTACAGACGCGTCAGCTTCTGATTTGGATTACCAGAAGCTGGGGCGACTCTTAATTTCGTTAGGGTAGCATCCGCCTAAAAATAGAAAAAAATATAAATCGCTAGAATAGAAAAAATATAACTCAGTACTCACTGCAGTGAGTGACAGAGAGCACATTTTCTCAAAATCGACGAAAACGTGAAGTCACAGACAGACAGACGGACTGACGGACGGACAGACGGACGGACATGACGAGCAAAATAGCACCTTTTACCAAATATGAGAAAATGCGCTAAAAATAGAAATTCCTTTGTTCTTGAGCACAAATTTTATTCAAATTGAAATATTATATAGTTTTTCTTCATCTGGTAGGTGGAGCAGCTGCATATCACCATCAATAACAATATTTGGTAGTGAAGACTAATGACGTCGAAATTTTCCCCGAAGAAGCTAGAAATGTTTTAACAATGACAAATTCATAAGCTAGCTAGCGTTGTAAGGAACTCATTTAGGTTCTTAATTAGATAAAATTCATGATTAATGATTGCTCGGCTCGCAAATTGAGCCGGAGTTAAACAGCAGAAAAAAATTTTAAAGCAAATTGACCATTTCTTTCCTGATGAAGTTCCTGAGTCAGTCTGGATTTCTAAATATAATATTAAACGTAAAATAAATTTATATGACTTATTAACACGGTGGTCCTGACTACACATATATTAACTCGCCAATGTAATACGATAGCACTGTGGAAACAAATCAGCTGACAATTTCAAGCTTTTAATTTTTGAGTCTAGTTCGAACTAAGTTTCTGTTTGGGAATAGGCACTTATTATTCCAAAATTCACATATCTGTTTTGAGAGTATCTCGAACGAAGTTTTTGTTTGAAAATAGACCATTATTCCAAAATCCACATAACTGAAGAACGGTAAGTAGAAATTGAAATTTTACAATTCTTTCCCTACGCGGCAACGTTGCTTTTTTGACAAAAAGCTGCTAGGTGAATGTGTTAGAAGCGTTATTAGATTTCCAGCACGGTAAAAACTAGCATCATTAATGTCGCTACTAGATTGCATCGTAATGCCGCATGAGATTACCTGTATGATATTTTATTAAATATAATTGGCTTTTCCCAAACCTAAAAATTTATTCGCCTTAAAGCGGTAAAAAGTCTGTTATAATTTCACGAGTATCAATTCAGCCGTTTCTAAAATAGAATTAGTATTCATAACTTTTTAAATTCAACTCGAAAGTTTTCCCAAACCTATAGAAATTTATACTGCTGTTTAAACGGAATGGCTACATGGGACTAAAAAACATTTATGCCTAAGCAACAGGCAACGAACTCGCAGCGTTTCTCGTGCATATTATACTTTTACATTGAATTTACTTCTCGTTGTTTCCTAGCCACCTCAAGTTAATTATGCTCTTAACACATTCTAATTTTTGGCGAATGGAATGTCAATAATTTATTATTTGGCTTCATTATTTATACTTCCCATGGTGATGACCTTTCTAGCTAAATGATAACTATTCGCGCCCACGCTGATCTTTAATACAGACCAGATAGTTTTTAAAATCCCATTAAAAATGAGAAAAAATCCAAGTTTGTGAGTTATTATATAAATTGTGAGTTTTATATTATTAATAATTATGGAGATTATTTGTTAGCATTGAGTGTGGATTCCTACGTAAATAGATGCCATAAGATATTTACATATTCAGATATTTTTTTCATAGATTTTATGCTAAAATATGGTTATTTGAACCACATAGTAGTAAAATGCTTACATGAACCATGCACACATAATCAAATATTTCATGCGCATCCAAAAATAAAATCAGCAGCAGGAGGTTAAAAAATATTTCCAGTAGTTTAGTGAATACTCGGCAGTATTCCTAAATCCTAGAGGATTCTTTTACAAACAAATCATTTAAAACTCATCTCGAGTTAAAACAATTCATGTAAGAAGAGTTCCATATTGAGCTCTAAAGAACTTTTTCGGACGGTGCATTTTGCGGCAACGTTAAATCAGGCAATCTCGGATTCCAAGTGAAGGCCAATACGTTTGTTTATTACCTTGTCTATAAAACCCACGCTATTCGATTGCTTGCTGTCGATATTGCAAGAGTTGCAATCGTGAAGGAGCTTCAATTCACCATGTTCGGCACGATGATAAGCATCAAGATGGCTTGGGCGCTAAGAACGTAAACAGGTGTATACGGATCGCGAACTGCTGTTGTTCTACTGTTTACAAACATCGCAGCTGTTCTAGAACATTGAGACTAAAATAGATGGAAGGAAGGCCACCAACCGACGTAACTAACGTAGCACATCTCACGCGTTGTCTGAGAAGCGAGTTAAGAGTACGACTTAAAAGGCTCCGGTCAAGGGAGAATGTTAGGTTGCACTCATTGTGTTTGCACAAGCTCGCCATTGTAAATAAAATAAAAAGTTTAAGTTAGAAACAAGAAAAGTACAACGAGTGTTGCATCACCCAGCTTAAAGCAGAAATAAGGATGAGTAAAACGATAATTTAAATACGAAAACGAAACAAAATAAATTCTTCTTCATTAATTTCTCTTTAAAAATTTTTTCCATAGAAAAGTGTCAACAGTTTGACTGGCGTAGGAATAGTGGAAGTAAAACAGTTTATTGTTGTAGTGTTCACTGCCAAACATAATATTTACTTTGGTTTTTATGCGTCTTAACTAAACTCGAGTAAATTATATGCAGAACCATAGCATAGTTTCTCGCTTCTTCGTTCAAGTCATTTATAATCTATGTTTTATAAGTGAAAAATATTCGTTCAATATTACCGCTTATTTATCGTTCATTCATAGTATCCTCAACAATGATCAAAGTAATAGCTCACTTTCACAAATTTTCAAAAATTATAATTATAATAATTACATATTATTATTAAATTCTAAGATTTTCTTATGGCATATGGTTAACAGTTTTGAATGCCTTATCTCCAATCATTCTCTGTTACGTAGACCGGAGAGTCTCGAAGATACGTGATCATGTGATATTCATATAAATACATTCTTATTTTTGTAAGTGTGTGGTTATTGAATGTTTATTAACGTATAAGAATTCTGTGCTTTTTTTAAGGAGTGTTAATTATGCGTCCATTAAGAAGCGTTAATTTTGTCTATATTAAAGAGCGATAATTGCGTTTATATTAAAGGGTATGCTTATCAAGTGTGTTTATTAACGGGCTTTAAATGTGTGTTTATTAACGGGCATTAATTATGGGTTTATTAAGGGGCTTTACTATTGTGTTTATAGAGGGGCGTTAATTTTGTGTTCATTAAGGGGCATTACTTATTTTATTCCTTACCTGTCTATATATTAAAGAACAGGAGTATTATACTAGTATTAGTAGTAGTATATTAAAGAACACATTATATTAGTAGTACATATTAATAATATACTATATTATCAGTATATTGAAGAACAGGAATATTATATTAGTATTAGTAGAAGTATATTAAAGAACACATTATATTAGTAGTACATATTAGTACTATCCTATATTAGCAGTATATTAAAGAACAGGAATATTATATTAGTATTAGTAGTAGTATATTAAAGAACACATTACATTAATAGTACATATTAGTACTATACTATATTGGCAGTATATTGAAGAACAGTAATTGGGAAGTAATCATACTATATTAGCAGTATATTAAAGAACAGGAATAGGGCAGTAATCATACTATATTAGCAGTATATTAAAGAACAGGAATAGGGCAGTAACAAAGATACCTTCTACGACGAGTAGCACGGTGAAGATGTGTAGCGGTTGAGTGGCAACCAGACACTCGTAGATATTAGTAGTATACATATTAGTACTATACTATATTAGGAGTACTAATAAATAAATAGAACAGGAATTGAGCAGTAGCCAACATACCTTCTACGACGAGTAGCACAGCGAAGATAAGTAGCGGCTGGGTGGCGACCTGACACTCGTAGATGCCAGCGTCGCTGAACCTGACGCCGTTGATCCTGAGTAGCCATTGCCGCGTCGCGACGCTGTGGACGATAGAGAACCTCACGTCCGTGACGTATCTGTACTCGCCCGCCGTCAGGATCTGTAGGTTCTTCCTTCTGATCCACGATACCTACGGCAAATAAAACAGGACCATTGCAATCGTGATAAATAAAACGGGACTATTACAAGCGTGATAAATAATGATGATGAATAAAACAGGACCATTGCAATCGTGATAAATAACAATGATATATAAAACAGGATCATTGCAAGCGTGATGAATAAAACATGACCGTTGCAATAGTGGTGAATAATAATGATAAATAAAGCAGGAGCATTGCAATCGTGATAAATGATTAATAAAACAGGACCATTGCAATCGTGATGAATGAAAATGATAAATATAACAGGACCATTGTAATCGTGGTAAATAATAATGATTAATAAACAGGACCATCGCAATCGTGATGAATAATAATGTTAAGCAAAACAGGGCCATTGCAATCGTGATAAGTAATAAAGATAAACAAAACAGGGCCATTTCAATCGTGGTAAATAGTAATGATAAATGAAACGGGACCATTGCAAGTATATTTTTGAAACGGCTGAACTGGTACTAGTAAAATTATAACCGACTTTTTGCCTTTCTAAGGTGAATAAATTACTGGGTTTGGGCAGCAATGCAAGACATTTCGATCATTTGGGGAAGAAAGACAGGGCATGCATTTATCCTATAAGTCTTCATTTATGCTAGGTTTTACAAATAAGGTTATGCGATGAGTAGGCTTGCTTCTAGCCGATAAATATTCATATATATAAAGGGTTCTAAATTTAATTCAGTACGACTCTGAAAAATAAACTATGCCTCACACAACGAATTGAACACAACGAATTTTAGATATTGCGCCAAGCATTCTATTATTATTATTATTATTATTATTATTATTATTATTATTATTATTATTATTATTATTATTATTATTATTATACATATCATCAACATTATTATTATCATCATCATCAACATTATTATATTTAATATTATTATTATTATCTTTATAATCATTATAATGTTATTACTTTATAAGCATAATGCCATAGCAAATGATGATATCATTACGTTCTATCTATATTTTACTTTTATTCCGTACAGTTTCTATCAATTTCCTCTCGAATGCTTCACTCGATTTGACCCAGTGAAAAGCTCCGCTGGTTTCAAATAAAAGTTAAAGAATTTGAGGATTTGAAACATCTTTCACGAGCTTGTATACAAGCTAAATTATCATCAAATATCAAAATAGAATTTTAAATTGCAGATAAATTTTAGTGTAAAGTAGTTTTGATCCGCTTTACAGATAATTAGTTCATAATTAGTTTACTATTTGGAGCTTGTAAACATATTTTGCACTGGCGTTCTATAACATCAATTATCATATAAATTATAAGCTAGTACTCAGTAAAGATCAAAAATAACCTCGTAAGTTCAGTGTCAGCAATAAAATAGAAGTTGCATCAGATGTATACCAGCAATATCAGAATAAACAACTTATGATATCATCAGGTGTTGATCTACATCACTTTTTATTGGTCATTCTGCACGGCATAAAATCCATGACGTCTTTATTTCATCAAAGACTCATTAAATTTCGTCTTTGGACTTAAGATGTTAAATGTCTGCAGCCTGAGTGCGAGACTCCAACTTGCCTGATTTACAACCTAACGCGCTAGCCAACACTCGTAGCAAGACTACGCGGGCAAAAGTATGTTGAATCTAACCCTATTCGGGACCAAGGGCCGTCCCTGAATAATGGTAGCTTATTTAACACTTAAAATTCTCTTGAATCTAACCTTATTCGGGACCAAGGGCCGTCCGTGCATAATAGTAGCTTATTTAACACTTAAAAGTGTCTTGAATCTAACCCTATTCGGGACCCAGGGCTGTCCCTGAGTACGTAATGCGTTTAGGTAGTAGCTTATTTAATACTTGCCAGACTGCATAATTTTACGACGTTGTAAGTAAACCCAGTTTAAGTACAATTATTAAGAGTAAAACAATTAAGCTTATTTTATAAATCCTTGAATCCTACTGGGCTGAGCAATATTTTTCCAATGTACTCCTAAAGTTAATCTCTTGTTCATTTATAATGCTTTTTAGTAGATATTCGTGGAGATCTCATAACTTGCTTCTTCTAATACATTCATGAGCTGTTCAAGTTGCTGTTCAAAATCAAGCCACGGAGCCCCTAGAGTTACGACTGTCGTTGAGTAGGAAACAAATCTCTATCTCGCCGGGCTTAACACTGCTAAATCTGGCACTAAAAAACGGTATCGTTCAACACAGACGAGAGACTTTTACGACGTCGCACGATTCGCTGCAGCAGATGCGCTGCCTCACTCACAGGGGAGCGAGCCATCAGGTGTTTATAATAGATTCTTTATGGTGAATTTCAGCAAATTGCCTTGAGAATTTCATTCGCATAATGACGTTCCAGCCCGAATCACTACAGGAAAAGTTAATTTAATTTAAATTTTTCAGGTGTTTATAATAGATTCTTTATGGTAAATTTCTGCAAATTGCCTTGAGAATCTCATTCGCATAATGACGTTCCAGCCCGAATCTCTACAGGAAAAGTTAATTTAAATGAAATTCGTTCCTATAATAGTGAGGATAGTGATATGAATTTGTGAATAATTTAGTAATTCACTCGAGAGTTAGCCAGAAATTATCAGTGAATGGCGATTTTACAACGAAGAGCAAAATACTACAAAAGTTTTATCACCATTGAGCGAAACGTTGCAATTGTGCTAGGTTTATCAAACAAGAGGAATCAAAAGGGCTTCATTTTGCCGATGCACAATTTAAATCGTACTCAGTTGCAATACATTTCTAAGCGAGTATATATAACCACACGGGAAGCCTGTGGTTATACTAGCTAAGACAAACGTTTATACTATCTTATGTATATAAATACATCAGAAATGTATTTATATACACTATATAAATAGATCTCTGCTGTATTTATGTGCACCATATAAATACATTTCTAATTTATCTACATATATACGCTAACAAACTTGGGAATTTTATGCCATAATCAAAATTTTGAGGAAGCCAGACCCGAGACTTGACTTCTTGTGGAAATTTTACCAATGAAGAAAAATCAACGAATCTAGCACTTGAATAGTTAATAAACACTATAATTGCTCTTGAGTGCCATAACACTGAAGCTGAAGTTATATTAAGTTAGCCTTATTTGATGAAAGAATTCGCAAATAAAACTCTGCATGATATCCCAGTAGGAAACTCCTATCACCAACTGTCGTAATTGCTGCTTAACAACTCACCTAATGCTTCGGTGTGACAGCCCATGTCTTCCATTAATTAATTGTGCATCGCAAATCCTGGAAATACCTGGCGAAGGAGCAGGACGCACATAAGGTTTCTGGCATAGGGAAATTACATTCTAACATTCCTTGGCAGTTTAACTCGACTTACCGACTGTCCCTGGTAGTGCAACTCGACTTACCGACTGTCTCTTGCGGGTAGGGCAACTCGACTTTCCGACTGTCTCTAGCCGGTGGGGCAACTCGACTTACAGACTGTCCCTGGTAGTGCAACTCGACATACCGACTGTCCATGGTAGTGCAACTTGACTTACCGACTGTCCCTGGTAGTGAAACTCGATTTACCGACAGTCCCTGGTAGTGAAACTTGACTTACCGACTGTCCCTGGTAGTGCAGTTCAACTTACCGACTGTCCCTAGCCAGTAGGGCTACTCGCCTTACCGACTGTCCCTAGCCGGTAGGGCAACTCGACTTACCGACTCTCCCTAGCCGGAAGAGCAACTCGACTTACCGACTGTCCTTGGTAGTTCAACTCTACTTATCGACTGTCCATGGTAGTGCAACTCGACTAACCGCTGACCGTGGTAGTGCAACTCTATTTACTGACTTCCCTGGTAGTGCAACTCGACTAACCGACTGTCCCTGGTAGTGCAACTCAACTTACTGACTATCCCTGGTAGTGCAACTCAACTTACCGGCTGTCCCTGGTAGTGCAACTCGACTTACCGATTATCCCTGGTAGTGCAACTCAACTTACCGACTGTCCCTGGTAGAACAACTCGACTTACCGACTGTCCCTGGTAGTGCAACTCGACTTACCGACTGTCCCTGTAGTGCAACTCGACTTACCGACTGTCCCTGTTA
Organism: Hyalella azteca; assembly: GCF_000764305.2. Taxonomy (NCBI): domain Eukaryota; kingdom Metazoa; phylum Arthropoda; class Malacostraca; order Amphipoda; family Hyalellidae; genus Hyalella; species Hyalella azteca. The sequence goes on from NW_025933733.1 coordinate 89,314, forward strand.
GTTCAACTCGACTAACCGCTGACCGTGGTAGTGCAACTCTACTTACCGACTGTCCCTGGTAGTGCAACTCGACTTACCGACTGACCGTGGTAGTGCAACTCGACTTACCGACTGTCCCTGGTAGTGCAACTCGACTAACCGACTGTCCCTGGTAGTGCACTTCGACTTAACGACTGTCCCTGGGAGTACAACTCGACTTACCGACTGTCCCTGGTAGTGTAACTCGACTTACCGACTGTCCCGCAACTCGACTTACCATCTGTCCCTGGGAGTGCAACTCGACTTACCGACTGTCCCTGGTAGTGCAACTCGACTTACCGACTGTCCCTGGTAGTGCAACACACGACACGGCAGTTCAGCCACACGTCCAACTCCCACTGTTACATTCCTCGGCATCGTCCGGTCGAACTGAGTGGCCGGCACGTCGATGTCGGGACTCTTGGGCTCAATTTCCTTCATTTGTTCATCCTCTTGTCCGCTATCGTGGTTATGACGAAGACTAACTTCAAGCTCAGGAAGTTTCATATTCTGCTGAGCGTCGTCTGTGTCTATTGTGATCGGTTGCCATGCACTCACAACTCTGCTGGTGTCGTCACCGGGGCGACTTCTCAATGGAGATAACTGAGGTTGAACCTGAATCGGGTTTGATTGTGGTTCTCTTCCATCAAACCGACTATTCCTTGAATTTTTGTAAGATATGGGATTATTTCTGTTTCTCTGTGAATTTTGCGAACGTCTTCGATTATATTTTGCATTTTCTTCAAAAGCACCAGGAGGATTATACGAAAGTTTAGGAGAATGGCGTCCTGGAAGTTTGACGATGGAGTCGTGTATGTTGTCGTGGTCCAGCTCGTCCCAGTAGCCCAGATTTTCGTCCGCCAGGGGAGCGTGGGACTGGAACAGCGCCTCCGATCTTGCCTGTCCTTCAACAAAAAATGCTAGCGTTACAATCACGCAAATGAACTTCATAGCGATAAAAATTTTTACCTTGCTAAAATACTGTACAAATTTTAAAAACTAGGGGTTTTCCTAATTTAAAAGACCATAGATCATTCTGCCATATGAGGTTAAACGAATCGCACAGAGTGAATAACTAGAATGTCCTCGTAATTTAAATCCTAAGCCATATATGCATCCCCCGAACGAGAGTTTTCAATATATAGAGTATAGATGTTTTTATGTTAATTTTCTCTGTATCCTCAAATAACGTCAGAAGCTGCAGTAGCCGGACCTGAGTTTGTTCAGAACACCTGGCCTGCTACGATGACAGGTTTTCTTTGCTTTATTGGCTCTGTCAATACGCGCCAAATGGCTCATGATTTGCTAGTGTGCTGATGTGCGCGAGGAATAACTAGCGTGAGGCCGCCAGTGAGCAATGACTAGCGTGATGCTATCAAAATTAAATTCTAGAAGCTAGTGCACTAGTATCTTGTATGTCGCCAATTTAGAAAATTTTAATTGCTCCTGCATTGAAAGGATTCGAGAGCCTATTAATCTCGAATATTTTTTCGGGATTAATGTAGTCTTCGAATCATTTAATTTCTTGTGCTTATGTTTAGTTTTAGCGTCTAAAGTCATGAGATAATTAATATACTGGAAATAAAAATTGGAACCTCGGAACCGGTCCATATTGTATTAACATGCTATAGCATAACCAGCCAGTTATCTACTTGTCAAGAAGACTTGTCTTGTTTGGCGTGAGATTTCTCAGGAACATAAAACAATATCATATTAATGGCGTGTTCATTCAAGAAACCTCGTTTGAATATCATATGAATGAAATCGTAGGCGTCGTATCTGTACACTCATCTAGACAACAAACCAACATCTGATAGCATAGTTCCACATCCCCCGAACTCTTCCTTATCTTATGCATAGAGAATATTGGCTAGCTTAGCTATACTTCTAGACCTCATAGCTATGCCTCCACACATTAGAGTGAAATCAGCCCCAAAATTCGCTGTTGGGAAAACAATATAGGAATGCCATCCATAACGAATGACTGTGTGGTCTGCGGACTGTGATAGCTTTAGTGGACGTAGCCAGGTCGTATTTTGTTAACGTTATACTGGGATATCGTGGAACGAAGCGACGCTTCTGTTAGAACGTCTAGGATTTATGAGGTTCTCAGGTGAATGAATGGAAGATACGCGATGTGAGTGGAAGCCTGGCATTTATGGGAGACACTTCGATGCTGTTTTGATTGCCTCGCTGTCAACAGCATATTTGAAATTATTTAGTATTTAATTCTGCAATTGAATCTCTATCCTGGTAGTTCCTGTTCATTGTAATTGAATACGAAGTAAAGTTATAACCTATCCTGGTAGTTCCTGTCCATTGTAATTGAATACGGAGTAAAGTTATAACCTATCCTGGTAGTTCCTGTCCATTGTAATTGAATACGGAGTAAAGTTATAACCTATCTTGGTAATTCCTGTTCATTGTAATTGAATACGAAGTAAAGTTATAACCTATCTTGGTAATTCCTGTCCATTGTAATTGAATACGGAGTAAAGTTATAACCTATCTTGGTAATTCCTGTCCATTGTAATTGAATACGGAGTAAAGTTATCAGCTATTTTGGTAATTCCTGTCCATTGTAATTGAATGCCTATATAGAGTAAAGAGTCGTCACATGAAAAATATAATACTGAAATTTGACGTGATTTTTAAAATGTATGCAGACTTGGCGATCATCGAAAGATGAAATAAAACACAGCAACGACATATTGAAAGATTCCAAACCGTGTCCTACATATGAAAACAACCAGACTTTTTCTGTTAAATGCAAAAGTGGGTTCAGATCTGATAGTGATAATTGGCTATTCAGTAATTAATTCGACTACAATCTCCATAAAAAAATATAATGTAAAAAAATTATTAATAAAAATGATATAATTTATGTTACGTGCTCTGTGCTTAAAACTGATGAGAAAAGCCCTCCTCTATGTATAAGATTTAGGTTATGAAATTTATTAGAATTTGTACGTTCAAGGAATTGGTTTCTTATAAATTATTTGCTGATTCGCTATTGCACGAAATTATACTTGTAAAAGTAAATCGCAAAGTATTACGTTTGATAATTAAAAAAACAATATTAGTATGTAATGTTGCCATAATCATTATTAAATTTAACAGCCAAAAATTGGTTTGGTAACAAAAAATATATGCTAGATGTCTCACTCCTTAGCCAAACAGAATATCAATAAATAAATTATAGATTTCACTACCGCAAGAAAACTCACACAAATATGTTGGCAATTTAGAAGAATTTCTATAAACCTTTTCGTCATATAAATTTACTATGCTAATAAATAGCGTGTGATTCTTCACCGACCGCTTAAACTCTCGGGTAAGATTTGCATCAATCGCGATTTTTATCAGCTTAAATATTTGCTCTTTCAATCTTCGCCATATTGAGAGGAAAAGTCGAAGACGAGGAATTCTCTGATTGTGAAAACAATCGTGGCAATAAATCGTGTGCGGAGCCTTGGCAACGAATCTTGAGGGAATCGAGGAGCATTCTTGAGGCGCAATGTCGGGGAACCGCGACAATGTCGGGTCATTTCTCACGCTCATTCCGGCACAGCGAGCTTCAATAAATTTAAATATAAATTCAAATTTATTGTTAAAATAAATTAATTCCGAAACATTACCGTTCTTTGTTCTAATAAGTAGACCAGTGGGTGAGAAAACATTTGAACAGCGATCGATTGGTTGAAATAATCACGGCCTGTATTATTATAACGATGAAAATCTTACCACGCACAGTTTTCAGTTTTGTGGTTGGCAATGTGTTGGAAAACAAAACAGTTTACTGTTTTGTTGTTGACACATGTTGGCAATGCGTAAATGTCTACCAATTTGTACACTTATTTTGCGCAAAGAATGGTCCACGGGCGACGAGAATGGAAGCCTACAGATATTCATAGCCTGAATAAGCTGTTAATGCAAATGCTTGACTCTCAAAATATATTGCTGAATATCTTATGACTTCTGCTAGTTTATGAACTGCGTTTCGTTTGTTTGCTTGCATGACCGAGTTCATCGAAATTTCCACAGGATGACGAACTTAATTATTAGCAAGCGATCCACCGCTTTAACCTGCGACATTATTTATTGCCAACTCGAGGCTAAGAAACAAAATCTAATTCGCGGAAATGTCAGCTCCTGCAACACAATTATGAGACTACACGGCAGTTATTAAGATGCGGCGACGAGGGTAAAATCAGATTTAATTTAGCACCACTTCAGCAACGGCAGTTTCGTAGAACTTTGTAGACAAGAGGACGAGCAATGCACTGGCATTCGCAGGTAATCTTTGAACGAGATAAAACATAAGTCACTAAACGACGAATAAACAGAGATCTCAGTCAATTAATTTCAATTAACTGATTTTCCATTACGAAAGCATTGCCTTGAATTAACATTAAAGTACAAGCCGATCGTCCTTTTTACGCAGCTCAGCGAATTTTTCGATTGCAAAACGAACGTTACACTCGTTCTACCTTCCAAAACCTAAACTCATTTCGAAACTATAGAACATGTCGAGGTAGTACATCACGTCTGAAAACATTTCAAATCTGTTGCAAGATATGCAATTAATCAACACGAAATATTCAGTCAAATGTGATCTTCCATGACGCCCAAGAGATCATTTACCCTCAATATATTTCCCCGCGCCCGCCATTTGTCATTTGTTTACCGCACGGGCGGCGGCAGCGCAGCGGCGTTACGCTGATAAGGGGAACGGAGTCTCGTTACATCGAGACTGCGTTACTCCATTGATATAAATAAAAATTATTCATTACCATATGCTTCAAATTCATCTCTACGCGTGTCTCCTTGTGTGTTTGCGTTCTTTTTTTATCTTCGTTTTGTTATTTTCGAGAAGAAACGAGCAGTACTCACTGCAGTGAGTGACGGAGAGCGCATTTTCTCGTCGACGAAAACGTGAAGTCACGGACGGATGGACAGACAGACAGACTGACAGACAGACGGACATGGCGAGCACAATAGTGCATTTTTAAATAAATGAGAAAATGCGCTAAAAACTATTCATTGTCACACGCTTCAAATTCATCTCTACGCGTTTCTCCTTGTGTATTTCCGTTCTTTTTATTTTCGTTTATTATTTTCGCGAATAAATGAGCTTGAAAAAGAAGAAAAGCATAATGGAAATGCCACATGAGGCCCTTCTTATTCCAATTACTTGATACTTGACGCGTATCAGGTTTATAAGAGGCATGAAGAACTGCATGAAAATTATCATGAGTTTTTATTATTGCAAATACAAATATTTAAAATGTAAATTATCTGAACATATATAGTATAATATTGGAACATTATGGACTATAATGATTTGAGTTGTGATGTAGAGATCTATGATTTCCTAATGTATTTTACTTCTCAAAATGCACGGCTGCGAAATAAGTGCAACTGGTACTAATCTAATAATGAAATCTTTGAATTTGTTTTATAGATTCCTGAGCTAATAATCTATTTTTTACGTAAGGAGTCGATTACACTGATCATACCTACACACTGTACGAAAGTTTCATGGCATCTCATCTGGTTTTCCATTGAAACTATAAACACAACTTGCATAATATCAATAAGAAAATAGCGCACGTTGGAAATTTTTTCAATTCGTTCGTAACACAACTCAAACAAAGCCTGTATTTCTTTTATGTTTTACATGAGGGGTGAATGCCATAGTCTCAACTCAACTGCATTTGTCGCACTAACATCCGTGTTGGATCATCTTGCAACGTGAAACATTTCAAAAAGATTGCCAGTAGAGAGGATGAGCTTTGGACAGAAATTAATGTTGATGTGAATGATCGGAAAGTTAAGATATCGTAATATGGGGATTATTCCACCAATTCGTCAGCGATTAAATTTTCCTAATGTATTCAATGCGTTATTTCGATGTCATTCGACAATCAAATTTCTGGAGTTCATAACAGCCAAACCAACAGCACAGAGAACGATGGCTTTTAATGTAATAAATGATATAAATAAAAATTGACGTTAATGACGAAGGCATTTACAGGCCTGAAAAAATATCTGATAGAATTTAATCAATGCAAAAATCACCGCGAGTCTCTAAAATACAGGCTCTTGATACCCTTCAAACATTGGGCCAATGCGAGGAAAGAAATAAAATTTAGCAACCACAATCTACCCGTGTACGTAAGATTCCGAACTAGCCTACCGAGTACTTAGCCGGCAACAATGCGTAAAAAACTTAACTCACTGCAGTGAGTGACAGAGAGCGCATTTTCTTGTCGACGGAAAGGTGAGGTCACGGACGGACGGACAGACAGACGGACAGACAGACAGACAGACAGACGGACATGGCGAGCACAATAGTGCATTTTTTCCATAAATGAGAAAATGCGCTAAAAAATAGATCAGTACTCACTGTAGTGAGTGACAGAGAGCGCATTTTCTCGTCGACGAAAAGGTGAAGTTACAGACGGACAGACAGACGGACAGACGGACGAATGGACATGGCGAGCACAAAAGCGCCTTTTTTCTCATAAATGAGAAAATGCGCTAGAAACGTAGATAGAATATTGATGGTTACGAGCACCCTTGTAAAAGTTTTGTCATCCTGGACAGGAACCGTAAACAGTAGTTATCTGAGAGCAGAGCTGGGCAGCGCTACTGTGAAATGTAGCGGCCGATACCGCTACCACTACATGCTCTAAATGTAGCGGGCGCTACCGCTACCGCTACAATTGCTTAAATGTAGCGCCGCTACCGCTACTGAAAATGTAGCGGCCGCTACATGTAGCGCGCTACTGCCACCTCTGTCTGAGAGTTAATACTTATTTTAATGAGCCAAAGAAATGGTGTTAATTGAGATTATGTAACCTGAAGTTTATTAAGAACCTAAGTACTCACACTTTCAGTAACTGAGAGAGACAAATGATGACACGCAAAACTTTATGCTTAGATACAAAAAAAAATACGCTTAGTTAATCATAGGAAAGGATTTCGTGCTTGATTTTTTGTTGCAGGACGAAGCTCACCTGCTAAAAATGTTCCTAAATTAGAGAGTTTCTAGGGAATTCATCATAAAAATCGATCAAAATCAACGTCACTAATTACTCGTTTCCTCATTTGACTTTTGAGCTTTCCATAAGTGCATCTCTAGCCCAGAAACACTTTGTTAATTCCAAATCATAGTGCAGTGTTACATTACTCATAACGTTTCGGCATGTCCACGCGACGAACAGCAAAGGTTTTCCAGATGCTGCTAACTCCTTTGATCAAATCGAAGACATGAACAGCTGGACTGCAGCAGCAATAGCGCTCAGCCTCGTGTTATGATCACTGCAAGCACTTCTCGATTGGAGGTCTTCGATAGATGTGAACGACGCTAGCGAAATCGACGCTTTGCCTGAATTCAAATGCACTTGAGGCAACCCATGGCAAGGCTTTGAGAGCGTCTCGAAAGCCATTAATCTTGTAATCAGATATTAACATGATCACGTGTTGGATCTGCGCGAGTATCGGTCTTCAGAGACAGTATGATTCGCGTCGCGATAGGATGCAAGATCTTGAGCGTCAATTTGTATTGCCGAGTGCAAATTTGTATGAAATGTGTGAGTCAGTTGCGGCTGTAACAGCAACCCAATCCCGTTCAGTTGGTGCCGTGGAGTAATAACGGTGTCATTTTCTAAACAGACAAAAAATCTTTAATTGGAATTTTCTTCCATTTCCTGCTTAAAATTTAAAATTTTTCATGTATTCATCCATTGATCAACGTAAAATGATGTAAAGGTTGCTCAATATAACAAACCTTATACATAAGATTCAATGCTAACATGTGCGATTATATTGATCTATAACAATATTGATATGAGTGTTACTGATGCCTTGTTTGGAATCGAGAGCTAACTGTATTTTTACTGCATTATTACATCATTAGCATAAGCTTAGGGATAATATACGTCTTTTACAACTATTGGTAATGATCGACGTAAGCGCAATCGACTGGAAAGCTCAATATTAACTCTTATGTCGCGGCATCTTTACAGGAGGACCGACTGAAACCAAGGAATTGTAAACCCATCTCCTCTATATGTATATCGTCTTATTTTCAGATAATTCCTATTTCTTACATCGGATTTGTTCTTCACATAGCAGAATTATGTGGATGAACGAACGCAAAATGGAACTTTCAATGCGGTAGTCTTACTTCCAGATAATTCTTATTTTTTACTTCGGATTTGTTCTTCACATAGCAGAATTATATGTGGATGAACAAACGCAAAATGGAATTTCCAATGCGTGCATTTGCCCAATATTTACTCGAGGTTTTTTCAACATAAGAAAAGCGACCGCGTGCTCACTGAGGCACATCAAGCCTCCCTTGTTCTCCTCTGCAGCGCAAACCGTCCCGTTGATGTAAAGAATTTGGCCCGAGTGAACACATTAGAACAGAACAGAATTGCAGTCGCGTACACGCTCATTCTAACGGCATTGTTCTCTAATGAGCGTAGCTTCTATTAACATTGTACAGATACTAGTAAAACTTGTACATCTGAGTACAGATACTAGTAAAACTTGTACTTCTGTGTACAGATACTAGTAAAACGTGTACTTCTGTGTACAGATGATGGTAAAACGTGTACTTCTGTGTACAGATACTAGTAGAACTTGTACTTCTGTGTATAGATACTAGTAAAACTTGTACTTCTGCGTACAGATACTAGTAGAACTTTTAGTTCTATATACAGATACTAGTAAAACTTATACTTCTGTGTACATATACTAGTGAAACTTGCACTTCTGTGTACAGATACTGGTAAAACTTGTACTTCTGTGTACATATACTAGTGAAACTTGCACTTCTGTGTACAGATACTGGAAAAACTTATACTTCTGAGCCAGCAGCAAAACGTGTGGGAAATGATGAATATATAAGCTATTCTATTCGAATAATATATTCGTAATTGATTTCATTATACTTCAATATGTCGTTTTTAAAGTTTGCACAAAATTAAAGAAAAGTTTAAACAGTTCATTGAAGTCCAGAGCATTTAAATGTATCGTTCAAGATGCTGATAGCGTCTTCCTCGTAAAATATCTCACGAATAAAAGCTGTCAATCATCGTTGCTATTATATATAAGCCAATGCTGAAGATGATGTAAAGTAACAGTGAACTTTATCATGGGGAAATACCTGGTCAATAATCTAAACAAATCTCTTCGAAAGTCTATGAAATTTAAAAATTTTTGAGTTGTCCAGCATGAAATTCATTCTAAGCTGCAGAAGGGGAAAGATTTTACATAGAAACTTTTTAATATGCAAAATGTAGTTTCATGAACTCATTACATTTTAATGAAAATTAGGTCGTCCTAAATTCATTGTTCAGTACAAAATTTAGCACCTTTGTTGAATATCATTCAGATTCAAACTTCCATTCAAACATATGTAAATAATAAAATTTTATTGGATAGCATTGATGCGACCGTTTTAAGGATTTTAAGGTATGGGTCAATACGATTTTTTAAATTAAACAAGGTTAATTATTCCAAGTCTCTAATTTACTTCGCAATACTTTATTCATCCTTCATACCTAGTTAGTATATATGCTATCTTATATGTAACATCAAATTTAAACGTTAATCTATCATATTCATCAAACTGAAACATTAAAAATAACAAATACTTTCAAATTCTTATTCTTGTAAACTTACTAACTCCAAACTGGTTATTTTGTTTGCATTTATCAACAATATGAAAATATTTCTGTTAATAAAAACGCATTGAGATTCCTATATCAAGACGGAAGCTGAAGGGCCAGCGCGCCCCGTTACCCCTCTAGGGGGGCTAAACAGCACAACACAAGAGGGCTAAACAGCACGCAGGCACGTCCGAGAAATGGTGTCATGTTCATTATATAAGACACCATAACCTAGGAAATATAAGCTATGAACGGCGTCTAAAAATATGCTTACACTCGAGCAATGTAATCATTAACATGCCAATTAAATAGAAGACTGAATATAACTAAGCAGTTTCGAAATGTTCCTCGAAGACTGAAAAAGTAAAATATTAAAATTTAGCTGCATAGCAAATTATGTTTTAATATTTTATAATGAAACCCAGCAGCAATAATTAAACAGTGTTTTCCGTCATCTTTTCCCTGTCTCGTGAACAACAGGTCTAGTGAACTATGATCCTGGGATATGTTAAAGTTGAGTTTTACCTTCCGAAATTCTTTCATAAAAACTCCTAATTCTGTTTATACACGGCAACTACACCACTTGTTCTCCCTCCCAAGGGGACTATGAGCGCGTTGAATTCGAAACATCATTTGAGGCGAGCTCGAAATTAGTAAATACGAGTAGGGCAAAGCCCGCTACCCAGTGAAAATTTAGAGACGCGTCAGCTTCTGATTTAGAGTGCCAGAAGCTGGGGCGACTCTAAATTTTGTTAGGGATATACATCATACGACGACGGCACAAACATGAGGGGTGAGCGCCTTGTTTGCATATGCATGCCCTCCTGGCCCGAGGGAAGGTTCCTGCATCCAATGCCCCTGGGAATTATTTATGTAGTAACTTCTCCCTTGCAACAGCCGGCCTCACTATGGGGCCCAGAATAACTGATCTCCAGTGACGACTCCTTCCGGCATTGCAGTGGGCCATTTGTTGCCCAGTGCAGTGCAGTGCTGTGCAGTGGGCCTTCCGGCATTTGCAGTGGGTCAGCACAGCTGCTGGCCATTTTCGGGCCTGCTGCGTAGCCAATTTAGGGCCCTGCAGTATGCCATTCTAGGGCACCGCTGCTGGCCATTTTAGGGCCCAGTAACTAGCCATTGTAGGGCACTGCTGCTGTCCATTTTAGGGCCCAGTTACTAGCCCTTCAAGGACTACTACACACAGGACATGCATAGCCTATGTCCAGCCTCTGCTAGCAGAGGCGATCGCCTACAGTATGAAAATGCTGGTGTTTTAGTGGCATCAACAAATGATATGCCCTTAATTGTTTTATACAATAGTATTACAATGTGTGTAGTAGTCCTTGGTCAGAACCATAGACTTTTTGCCAGTTTTGAAGTTCAAAATTTTGTACTAAGCAAAGTAGGTACCATTTTCCTGCCTTCATACACTGATAAAAAAAATATTTAAATGGAGT
>NW_025933733.1:100546-259089 GCF_000764305.2 Hyalella azteca
GCCATTTTAGGACACTGCTGCTGGCCATTTTAGGGCACTGCTGCTGACCAATTTAGGGCCCTGCTGCTGGCCAATCTAGGGCACTGCTGCTAGCCATTTTAGGACACTGCTGCTGGCCATTTTAGGGCCCTGCTGCTGGCCATTTTAGAGCCCTGCTGCTGGCCATTCTAGGACATTGCTGCTGGCCAATTTAGGGCCCTGCTGCTGGCCATTCTAGGGCACTGCTGCTAGCCATTTTAGGACACTGCTGCTGGCCATTTTAGGACACTGCTGCTGGCCATTTTAGGGCACTGCTGCTGACCAATTTAGGGCCCTGCTGCTGGCCATTCTAGGGCACTGCTGCTAGCCATTTTAGGACACTGCTGCTGGCCATTTTAGGGCCCTGCTGCTGGCCATTTTAGAGCCCTGCTGCTGGCCATTTTAGAGCCCTGCTGATGGCCATTTTAGAGCCCTGCTGCTAGCCATTTTGGAGCCCAACTGCTGGCCATTGTAGGGCACAGCTGCTGGCCATTTTAGGGCACCGCTGCTGGCCAATTTAGGGCCCTGATGCTGGCCATTTTAGGGCCCTGCTGCTGGCCATTTCGGGCCCTGCTGCTGAGTTTGTGTAGGGCGAACGCAAATCGGCTTACAAAGAACCAAGTGATTACGTGGAATGTACATTTTTACACTCATCTATGTTATTTAAAGATTTTAATTCAGAGAGCCAAAGATAGAATCATAAGTGTCGAAGCAGTCTTGCTTTTCTGAAACCTATTATTGAAACCTATTATATGCATCGCTTTCTAACGCGAAAGAAACAATAAAGTCTTATAAAAATATGACAGTCTGTTTAGTAAAGAGAATTTCACGAGAAATTCTGTTTGCATTTTTGTAAAAAGAAATTGCAAAAGAAGAAGAAATTGCAGGTGCCATTGTGATTCATTTATTCGAAGTCGTTCTCATAGGATGCGCATCATTAAAATTACACCAAAGAATATTCGAAATATTTCTTCGCTAACCGAGCAAGAAAATATTATTCAATCAATTAACATCTCGAGTATAAAAATTGCTGCCTAGATTCACCTTCAGACATATTAAATTCAAATTAGGAATGAATTTGGCGTTTTTAGCGCATTTTCTCATTTATGGAAAAAATGCACTATTGTGCTCGCCATGTCCGTCTGTCTGTCTGTCTGTCCGTCCGTCCGTGACCACATTTACGTCGACGAGAAAATGCGCTCTCTGTCACTCACTGCAGTGAGTACTGAGTTATATTTTTCCATTTTAGATGGCATTGTCAATTAATCAAACATTGTAACAGAAAAGTACATACCTGCTAGGATAAGTGCAGCGACGATCATCAGGAAAAGTCGGAAACTAGAACGATGTTCCATCTTCAATGTTTTTCCTAAATTGAAAACGTTATATGAAATTGAAATAGATAACAACATGATAGTTTTGAACACAATTAACTGAAGGGGGGTAATCATGTTCGATGTGAAGCATTTCCTTTTCTGTAGTTGTTTTGTAGAAACTTTCATGGCATATTATACTAAATAATTTATTCTTGGTATATTATTCTGATCAATTAATTCTTGGTATATTATTCTGATCAATTAATTCTTGGTATATTATTCTGATCACTTAATTCTTGGTATATTATTCTGATCAATTAATTCTTAGCATATTATTCTGATCAATTAATTCTTGGTATATTATCCTGAACAATAAATTCTTGGCATATTTTTCTGAACAATTAATTCTTGGCATATTTTTCTGAACAATCAATTCTTGACATTATTCTGAACAATAAATTCTTGGCATATTATTCTGAACACTTAGTCTTCTTCTCCTAGATGCGCTTGAATTCTTTTCGATCTTCTTTAATTCTTGGCACAAATCACACGGAGGAGTTGAAGCCGTGAAAGAGCACAGACTTAACACGATTGTTCATCATATTTTGTATGACATCATATTTGTTTGGCAAGACATAATAAACAAGACTTGGTAAATAAGTAATACAAAATCGTTGTCTATCGAAACGATGCTCGAATACGTGAAACAATTTCTACGTGAACGTAATCTCGACCTGCAAAACATGATGCTGTATTAAAACATGAATTAGGATAATTTAAGATATTTTTGTAAAAGATTTTCTAAGGATCAGGAAACCAAAAACTGCATTATTCATACCGCAATTGTTGGGACCGGAGTCGTTTAATAGCCGACGAACCCCAAAATTATTAATATTGGCAATAGAAAAATGTATTTCGTGAATTATTGTCGTCATTTCATCGATATATAAATTACATAATAACATTTTTATTTGATTTTGTTTTATATAAAAAATTTTCAGTAAAATCCTTTTCTCAAGGAATTACATTCTCCATCTTCATGGGAATGCAATGAATTTTTCATGAATCATTTGAAGCATCGCACCAATACGGTGATCATTAAATTGAATAATCATGACCATCACCTACTCCGCAGCGTTCACGAAAGGTTTTAAGTTAACGATATTACACATTTTTTTCGAATGCAGCAGACAGAGTACGTATATCGAACAATGCAGTGTCTTTATTTGCAGTGCGTGCTAGTCTTACCAGGGATATAATAACTGTCTTCTATATATAATATACGTCTTTTATATATAATATACTTACTGGCAGTAAACATGACATTCATCATATTTACTGTCCGCTCACAAGTGCGGTATCGCATCTCGTCTCTGACAGCTGACATGCTCAAATAAAATCCGTTACCCAAGTTTGGAATTCGGTGCCCTGAACAATTTTCAAATTTTAAACAATATTCCCACGCTAAAATTTTTTATACTACATACAACTGTTCATCAGAAGTAATAGCATGTTTTAAACTAACAAACATGGTTGGAAGAATAATAATTTAAATGAAAATGAGTTAATAACAACATTATGAGTCTTAAATACATTATTTTTTCAAAAAATCCTTGATTTATTTGAACGAACCAGCTTGTTTTCCATATTGATGAAGTTTGTACGTTGCATTATTGATTGTTTTTTAATTACTCATAAAGAGTGCAACACTTTGATGGTAGAAATACATATTCCATTCACGAAGAATTTCCATTAAAAAAACAACATCGAAAATCGTATAAACTTTCGAATATTGTTCACAAAGTGAACAGTTTTCCGAGGCATTAAGTGTGCAGCCTCCTCATTAACGAGCAACAACTTTCTTTTATTCCCAGACTTCTGATCTGCATGTCTGATCATCAGACTTTTGATCTGCAGGGCTGATCTGCAGACTTTTGATCTGCATGGCTGATCTGCAGACTTTTGATCTGCATGGCTGATCTGCAGACTTTTGATCTGCATGCTGATAAGCAGACTTTTGATCTGCATGGCTGATCAGCAGACTTTTGATTTGGCTGATCTGCAGACTTTTGATCTGCATTGCTGATCTGCAGACTTTTGATCTGCATGGCTGATCTGCAGACTTTTGATCTGCATGGCTGATCTGTAGACTTTTGATCTGCATGGCTGATCTGCAGACTTTTGATCTGCATGGCTGATCTGCCGACTTTTGATCTGCATGGCTGATCTGCAGACTTTTGATCTGCATGGCTGATCTGCAGACTTTTGATCTTCATGACTGATGTGCAGACTTTTGATCTAAATGGCTGATATGCAGACTTTTGGTCTGCATGGCTGATCTGCAGACTTTTGATCTGCATGACTGATCTGCAGACTTTTGATCTGCATGGCTGATCTGCAGACTTTTGATCTGCATGGCTGATCGGATCGTTAAAATATAAAACCCCCGTGCCGGCATTATAAGCATTTTCAATAACCTGTTAACTTCAATTTAATTGTTTCTAGTGAATAAACATCATCCTAATTTCCCCCGCTGTTAACCATCCATGCACTTATGATGAGCAACAAGTTATTCACAATTCAGGAGGTTTATTTAATATTTATAGACAGAATTTTTAAACAGGAATAACAAGAAAAAAAGCCTTGCACCGAAGAAAAACAAGGCCAAAACAAAAAAGTCAAATTTCCCCCCCAACTCATGAAAAAAAAAAATGTAATTCTGTTTGCTGCAGAAATACATTTTCTGTTACAGAAGAAAATCTATGTCTGTTTGCTGCAGAAATACATTTTATGGCTATCCGAACGATCAATGTGTTCACAGAGATGCTCAATCGTTCATATATTCGATTTTTCTGTCAAAACAATGCAATTGATCTTTGATACTCACGAATTATTATAGTTTTTAACGTCATGGTGAAAAATTGTCATAGTTGTGCAATTACAGCTTGATCTCGATTATTATTGAATAGAACGATCTAAATATCTTCACATTTTAAGTAGGAATTTTGAGTGGCTATCGAATGTGAAGAGAAAAATTAAGTTCAGAACTTCGAACCTCATTCATGAGTGTAATCAAAATAGTACAATATTATTCTCTGAATTTTAGAGATATGTATCGTTTACTCAGACATTGTAAATCATTAGAAATAAAATAAACTATGATTGGAAGGTAAACAATTAAAAGTATGAGCCGCTAACGATTCAGAATTTATAAAAACGCTACACTGCATCCTTTTGTTTAGATACGTTGTCATAAAATACAAGGCAATTGGAATGATTTGTTTCTTCCCTCGGATAATCTTCACTTTTATCTATCGCACTATTTAAAATTCTTGTAATTCAGAAGAGAGGCGTTCGCAACAATAGCAGACAAGTAAAATCGCAGGTAAGAAAAACATCATCGAGGAAAATTTTCATTTTCGGTTTGAATTAGGGTCTTTTCTTAATGATCGTATTACCGGACAAACATTTTAATTCACCTTGCATCAGAAGCAAAATAATATTTAGGAAGTTCCTTTGTTGCGAAAAATCTTCTAGCGACATTCAAATACACTTCTTATACACGGTCTGAATTAGGGTCTTTTCTTAATGACCATATTACTAGACAAACATTTGGATTCATGTTGCAACAGAAGCAAAATGATAGCTACGAAGTTCCTTCGTCAAAAAAGTTGCGAGAAATCTTAGCGACATTTAAATACATCTAGCGACATTTAAATACATCTTCCTATTCTCGGTCTTAATTAGGGTCTTTTCTTAATGATAATATTAACCGACAAACATTTGGACTCACGTTGCCACAGAAACAAAATGATATCTACGAAGTTCCTTTGTCAAAAAAGTTGCGTGAAATCAAGCGACATTTAAATACACCGTTCTATTCTCGGTCTGAATTAGGGTTTTTTCTGAATGATAATATTAACCGACAAATATTTGGATTCATGTTGCCACAGAAGCAAAATGATATTTAGGAACTTCCTTCGTCGAAATAATTGCGAGAAATCTTCTAGCTACTTTCAAATACACGTTCCTATGAATATTTCTGAATTCTGTCCTGATCAACTGCCCTCGTCTTAGGACTTATTTTCTGCAGCTCATATTGTTGAACAGTATCTTAAAACATTATATACGCAACTAATGAATGAACTCAAAATCTCTCATGAAAAAAGTATTCATTCAACAGTCACTTGAATATTTTGTACCATTCCAATATTTTGCACTGATCAACTTCCAGCATGAAGAGCTAAGCCTATTTTCTAAAAAAACGTTACTTAATGGATCATCACAATGTGTCATTGTTTGTGATACAATAAATCTATCAAACGGACTCATTGAAATTTTCGCATATCGTGCGTGAAGGAACCTAATTTTTTTCGACTCCTAAATCTAAGAAGCGCTTTTCCTCAGGCATGTTCCATTGTCTTTCCTTCTTTTATTGTCATTCTAAATAAAACAATGCGTACTCACTCCACGGCGCCGCGGCCAGCACTGCCACATACTTTTTAAGTTTGACGCTCCGCCCCGGGATGGCAGGCACCCGCACCGCGTGTTTACGGAACAGCTTCTTGTGATGTCCGGCGTGCGCTGCGATCTAAACAATCCCCGATGAATTTTTAACACGGAAGTTTACATGTCAGGGAAAATGTTCATTTAACTTTGTTTAGTGTGTATCTTTTATGGGAAGATTTTCGACGTAAGAAGAATAATGCGAATAAATTAAAAACGTTATTAACCGCAGCAATAATTCTTCATCTTACCTCAAAATTTTACTTATGTTGGGATGATTCGCGCATCAGGTCAGTGATAATTTCTTATCCAAATTCAACAAATCATCGATGACTTTAATGTTTTAATGTTGAATAACTCAACACATACACACGCTCACAGCATTTTATTTCAATCAACTAATTTGTTCTACGTTTAGTAAGGCCAGCCAAAGTGCATTTTGAACTTTTTCTAGACTAACCAATATTTTTCAGCTCAAATATTTGAAGTTACATACAGCGGTATACTAAATTCGGGCGGTTTAAAAAGTATGAAGTTATTCAAATCTTCAATCGATCGATGAAGTATGCGGAAATTAGTGTAGTGGCATATATCGAAAAAAATAGTCAGGATGCAAAATTATTTTTTCGGGTATTCATATTTGATCATAATAGCTATGAGCATAAATTTTTTAATGAGTACGTTTTGGTTATTTCAAAACACGAGATCGAGGTCTAACTCACTCATCGCGCCCGGACTTTGCGATATGATGAATGGTTGTTAAAGCCAGTAGTTATAATGGTGACTCAATTACAAGTTAAATGTTAAACAAAAAATACAAAAAATAAATGTATGACAAAAAATTCACTCGCTGACGATACAGGCGAATGGAAGACGTGCAATATTTTTTTTGTGATTATCTGAAAATTTAGAAAATTTATTGGATTCACCTGCACCACAGTCAAGACTATGTCTGCATCACCTGCACCACAGTCAAGACTAAGTCTGCATCACCTGCACCACAGTCGAGACTATGTATAAATCACATGCTCCACAGGCATGAGTATGTCTGAATCGCCGTAAACATGTATGCAGTTTTTTTTCTTCTATACAAAACACGAAAATTTCCACTCCGAAAATGTCACCGCTCGGCTGTATTTACGAAGGTTGGTTTTTGTATAAACGAATAATGTTTTACAACGTAAGATATCTTGAACATGTCTTCAATGTAGAATGTATTAACATGAACATGTGGAATTTTAAATTAAACATTAGTTTATAAATAACATATGCATTATATACCTCTTGTTTTTGTGACTTTAATATCTTCAGCAATGTCGTCCGATTGCTCAAATTTTAAGTTCATTAGAAATTTAAATGCAAAGAAAATCCCTCAAAAAATTCGCCATATCTTTACAGAAATATTTTCAATAAAAATATTCTGAATTTTTATGGAATAATCTTTGCTGGCACATATCTTTTAAATATTCTCTTCCCTGTAATACAGAGACGACGATTAACGCAACCATATCCAATCTTTCCTGTAATACAGAAACGATGATTAACGCAACCTCATCCTAAAGACCACAAGAAATTTTAACCAAACAAAGACGTCATCAATGAACCTGGCTTAATGCCAGCATTTTGATGTCAACGCGATAAGCTGTAAGAAGCTCCATGAGCCTAAAGCAACGGTTCCCAAACTTTTGCAGGCTGACACCCCTTTGGCTCCCCAGCGTATTCTTAGCGCCCCCTACAGACACATATGAATTCTTAGCGGCCGCCTAGATTTTGAGTATTTCAAAAAATTGCACTAGAAACCCAGAAGAGGTTGAAAAATCCACATTTTGGTGGAAAACCCCATCGCTGGGAGTCATGTGCTGCACGTGTTGTGTACAAATCGTCAAACAAACGTTCAAACTTCTGATATCGACTACGGACTACCGCCCCTCTACCGCCCCCTTCTTCCTCACCACCCCCCATATTTTTCCAAAGAAGGGGGCGGTACCGCCTTTTTTGGGAACCGCTGGCCTAAAGAGTTCAATAGATACTCTTAAAAAGTTTGTTCCCTATGAGCTCAGATAGAATGGAAAGGATTGAGCCAACACAAAAGACGCATTAACATTCAGGGCGTTGTTATGACGGAAAATAATATGTGAAGGTGAATTAATGCATGGATGCTTTAAATAACTAACTAGCGTTCCATCGCTCCTCTCGTGGGAGATTTAAATGTTATATTAGGTCCCTGAAGCAGCACTTGTAGTGCATGATTTCTTCTCGTAAAGAAAATTAATTGTAAGTCAGATAATGAATGTTATATTAGGCACCTGAAAAAACACTTGTGGTGCATGATTTCTTCTCGTAAAGAAAATTAATTGTAAGTCAGATAAGCCATTATGCTGCTGCAACATCGGATTGGACTCTGACAGGGAGGAGGCTGGGAGATGCTTCATACACCACAATTCTAAAAACCAATTATAAAAAAATCGGATTGGATTGTTCGACCCAAAATAAGCCCCTAAATAACTTTGATTGTTGATGCAAAGCAGAACGAGAAATTTATTTCACTGAATTATCATCTCCTATAGCCATTTTCGGTTGTTATCTATTTTCTTAAGCCTAATATATAGGCTCCGAATATGCACTGTATTCCGTATTTATTCAAAGTTTCCAGTTTACTTATCAAATATTGAGCAAGAAAACATATTATTTCCTCATAATCACTTCAGAAGATCCAAAAAGAGGCGTTTACTTTGGAACTTTAGTAAGTTTAACGGCTGGTCATTAACTTTAAAATATTTTTAGTCATTCTTAATGTCAATCTGCGTTGAACTAAATATTAAAACGCAGATTGTATTATTATTACACCTACCAGTAGGTATAATAACACACATTTAATTCAATTCATTTGTTCCAATGAGCTATTATGTTGCTATTATGTTTCTAGTCAATAAGAGTTAAATTCCAGGCCGTTCAGTTGACATAATGCGTTTTTCACAGCGTATTATAAATTTTGTAATATGCTTTAAAAATTGCTTTTTACTCACAAAACTTCTAGAGAAGCCAGTGTCTCCGATTTTACACATGAAAACTGAATTCCTTACTTTATTTTTATATATTAAAAAAATTATTATTTTACTTTTTTTAATACAAGTATGTGGAATGTTTTTATTTATTCTGTCAATTGATTCATGCATTGTCTCCAACTTTACGCAAGTGCGCAAAATTTCAAATCGATTGGACATGTAATAAGTGTGTTAAATATCGATTACAATATTTGTAGCAGACAGACAAGAAGTGAAGTTAAAGAGAAGTGTTGTAAAAAGTTGTGTGCTAGAGGCCAAGCGTCGCGACCTTTGATTTTCACTCAATAAAATATTCGGGTGCCGCTACCTGATTAATTAATTGATCATCAGAATTGATTGATTATCACCTCAATTATCATTTGAGAGCGAGGGCACTTGAGGGCCAAGTAGAAGGAGTTCTTAAGCACATAATGTTCGCGTGATGGTCATTCGTGGGAAGCTGGTACTCTGGAACGCAAGTCTAGGATGCAAATAAAACACTTCTGATTTACTAGACTTATGTAAAAAAATATATCAGTACTCACTGCAGTGATGCAACTAAAACACTTCTGATTTACTAGATTTATGTAAAAAATTATATCAGTACTCACTGCAGTGATGCAACTAAAACATTTCTGATCTACTGGACTTCTGTAAAAAAATATATCAGTACTCACTGCAGTGAGTGACAGAGAGCGCATTTTCTCGTTACCGAGTATCATGGATACTCGGTAACGTGTTGCTTTGATCGTGACAGACGGACGGACATAACGAGCACAATAGCGCCCTTTTCCAAAAATAAGAAAATGCGCTAAAAAATAAATTAAAAATACCCGTGACTAAATCTTGAAACACTTTGCATTTTACATTTATCACGTATCGTTTATCGCATGCCAGCTGAATTTTACTTCCATTTTTCTATCCACTTGGCGTTTCACTGATCAGGAAGAACACGTTAATAGATTATAATGTGCTTTACATAGACGGTATTTATCAGTGGGAGTAATTTATCTCCATGAAGCAAGGCTGGGCTAAATTATCAGCTGCTCCGTTCAGCGCAATCTCGTTAATGAGTGGCGAATGATTGATTTTTTTTTGTGGCGAAAGAGTGGCGAAAAAAATTGAGTGGCGAATGATTGATTTTTCATTTATTTTCTTGGCAGTGTCGTTATTCTTGCAACCGAAGCTTCACACAAGCTTCGGTTGCAAGAATAATGAAATTAACAAAAAAAGGCGATAAAAAATCAATCATTCCGGGATATTTTTTTTTTTCGTTGTAACCTCCTTGCATCATCGTTCGAAAATATTGCTTAGTAAGATTAGTAAGAATATAGTCCATTCAGAAGCTAGTATTAAATTTTTTTAGTCCTTTAAAGCGATATGAGCAATTTGTTAATTAATAATGCACATACACTTCGTGTAAAAACTGATTTTCCAGAACATTACGACCGGCAATGGCCAGAATAAATTATATTTGAAAATTTTCTTGCGAAAATTTTCCATATATCCTGCATTGTTTGAGCACATATTTTCCGACGTATAAATTCAATGAAACTCTGATCCATAGCAATGATGATCCATAACATCTGTTTGACTAAAATCGAAGGCGCAAGGTTACAAATAAAATCTATCCAGAGGCCATCATCAAGCGGTTGACTTATTATTTTGACAAATCTCCGAAAAATGCCTAATAAATCAACACATCATCTTCCATGAGGCCTATAAACTGCAAAATCTTTGGATTTTGCTTTCAGTCAAAATGAAGCCGTTTTTTTATTTAGTTAAATATATTAATTAAAAGTAAATACCTGCGGTGGTTAAGCTATTAAGTGATAAATGCAGTGCAGTGTTTAAGCAGTGTAATAATCACTGCAATACGTTCAGTAATTAAGCCATTAAGTACATCATTAGCTTCGCCATTAATTACGAAATTAACTACGTTATCAAGTACGTCATTAATTACATGCATGTAATTGAAAAACGCTTGCTAATCAAGAAATTCAAAGCAACCAATATTACATTAGTAGATGATCAAAACGTGTGAGATATTAGAGGCCCTTATTTTCTCTTAAATAATTTCGTTGGCATGAGTAAGAGTTTTAGATCTACTTTAAGGTTATTATTTTATTCTGCATTTAAGACATGAAATATACAGTATAATTGAAGGTAGTTTGTTTGCTTGTTAGCAGCCTGGTGCTTTCAGGCAAGATCGTGTCACGATCTTACCGAAATTGATATTTTTTTCTTGTGGTAGAACCATACGTCACAGAAGGCAACAAACTCGAGATAAGAATTTTAACTTTTTTGATTGAATTCACTGTTCAGTTTTTAGATTAAATTCATTTATCATTAAATTTTTTAACGGAAACCAAATGTCTATTAAGCGGTAATTTCACCGCAACCTAATGTATTAACATACACATGCTTGAACACTAGCATCGGTATACCAGATGGCGGGAGTCAAATCACATGACTTATTTGTCCCAAATTTCGTATTATTTATATTTGGCGTGTGATGAAATTATTCTTATAAATAAGATGAGGATTCAGCCTTTAGATCGGTTGTGTACAGACTATGTTAATTTTTATATCATGATTAGCAAGCATCCTCGTCTGTTAATGAATTTTAGTCCTAATATTATTAATTTAGTAAGCATTTGAGTAAATTGCTCTAGTGATAGATCGAGCGACATCATCCTTATCTCATGAGCTGCTCATTCCTATATGATCATTGTTAGACTGAAACAATAAGTTTGGTAATACGCATATTTTCTCTCATTTTCTCATATACATGCCTTACACCCATGCTCAGCGGTTCTGCATATTCTATCTCTTCTTTGCTAATTCATTCTGATTCATGATACCCTTTTCTTTCTCCCTGAATCATGATACCATTTCCATCTCCTTGATTCATGATACCCTTTTCCATCTCCTTGATTCATGATACCCTTTTCCTTCTCCCTTATTCATGATACCCTTTTCCTTCTCCCTGATTCATGATACTCCTTTCCTTCTCCCTGATTCATGATACCCTTTTCCATCTCCTTCATTCATTGTACCCTTTTCCATCTCTTACATTCATTGTACCCTTTTCCATCTCCTTGATTCACTCTACCCTTTCCCTTCTCCTTGATTCATGATACCCTTCCCACTCCTCTTCCACACTCCATCACTCACTAATTCATGCTGCTCGCGAAACACAAAATGTCAGGACAGAATTTTCTAGGGAACGTCCAGAATAACATTCAAATCAATCCGATTAATTCAATCGATCCTTAACTTTCATGCTTCTAACTCGCCTTGTCTCACTCTACTACACTCACTCTATCAGCCCTGCTTGCACTCTCGCCTACTCTCACTCTCATACACTCACTCTAGCAGCCCTGCCTGCACTCTCGCCTCCTCTCACTCTCCTGCACTCACTCTAGCAGCCCTGCTTGCACTCTCGCCTTCTCTCACTCTCCTACACTCACTCTAGCAGCCCTGCCTGCACTCTCGTCTTTTCTCACTCTACTACACTCACTCTAGCAGCCCTGCCTGCACTCTCGCCTTCTCTCACTCTCCTACACTCACTCTAGCAGCCCTGCCTGCACTCTCACCTTCTCTCACTCTCCTACACTCACTCTAGCAGCCCTGCCTGCACTCTCACCTTCTTTCACTCTCCTACACTCACTCTAGCAGCCCTGCCTGCACTCTCGCCTTCTCTCAACTCACTCTAGCAGCCCTGCCTGCACTCTCACCTTCTCTCACTCTACTACACTCACTCTAGCAGCCCTGCCTGCACTCTCACCTTCTCTCACTCTCTTACACTCACTCTAACAGCATCGCCTTCACCTTTGAGCAACGGTGGTTTCCAAGTTGAAACTTAGAGTGATGCGGTCAACCACTTCAGATAGTTTGCTGAAGCTGATATTTCTTTATATATTCAATGAAAACTACCTCATTTAGTGTTTTCTTGGAGTTTAAACTTGGTGAAAAGTCATCAACCAATGATATTAGTTTCTGAATTCGATTCCGCCCAAAATTTTTTTATGTATGAAGAGTTTTGTTATAATGTTTTTCAGATATCACTAACAGTACAAAATTATGCACGGAATGCTGCCTGCATGGATTCATAACCTTCAAACTCAAACATAATCATGACTTTCTTAACGTTTTCTTAATGAATATGTTAAACCGACATATGAATACGTTGGCTCAACATATTATTAATGAATATGTTAAGCCAATACTTGGCCCATTCCCATTCCTGAACATGTTGCAGGAATGGGAATGACTGTTTTGTGTCGTATGGCAATTATCACACAGAAATAATTATTGAGGAATAAATGAGGGAATAAACTTAGGCAATGCGAGCATCCACAAATTTCTCAATCTTATTTTGACGTCGGCTGCTTAGGCTGTAACAGAAATAGACAAGAACGCGTCCGTTAAAACATTTTTCCAGCCTCAGATTCTTGCAAAATCTTTCTCTTTGTCGAAATAATGAGCCGATCCGCAGAACCTAACGATTAATGGAACCTAACGATTTCCAATTTTGTTAATGAGGAATTTATTCCTTTGCTTTGTCTTGAAATTTCGAAAGGATCGACATAATTGGACTAATTACGTACAGGAAAAACAACGTCTACAAGATCGTTTTTCTTAGAAAAAATTCCAAATATCATCTCCAGTCGCATTAATACCATTATTATTGACTTAATCAGGAGTCAATAATAATGGTATTAATGCGACTGAACTAATGGTATTACATGCGACATGCGAATGTTCAGACGGAACAATTTTCATGGCAACTTTTGCTTCGATCAAGTAACTAAAGGCATCTTATTATTTTTAAATTTCAGCGGGGGAATGAATGGAAGAGCACTCACCTATATAAATTTGTATTATTAATTAATGTTTCGATAAATTTCAACCTACAAACAAATCTTAACGGTAAACACTTAACGCCAACGGGATGGCGTTAAATGGGTCAGCATATAAATAATCTGGTATATACATGCATATATATTACTATATATAATAAATAAACTCGAGGCAAAAGTAGAGTTGCAGCGCTGTAGCTCTACCATCCTCTGTTTCCAACGGGTTTATCTGATTAATATGTGAGTATTAGCATGTACATATTAGCATGTGCATATAAGCGTGTGCGTATTAGCGTGTGCGCATCAGCATGAACTGATTGACATGTGCAAATTAGCATGTGCGTATTAGCATGCGAATATTAGCATGTGCACATTAGCGTGTTCATTTTAGCATGCGTATTAGTATTGACGTATGTGCGTGAAAATATTCACTTCCTTTAAATTCGAGACAGTAATATAATACTGGTAGCAGACGCCGTAGACTTTTTTCATATGTATAATATGAAACAAATTAAGCTCAATACCACAAATGCGTCAAATAATTACAATGTGATCTACGAATCTTACTAACATCAATGACTTACTCTTTGTATGATTACCTTAGGTATTTTATTTTCATAAAATGTGTGAATTTTTCTATTTTAATTCAGAAAAAGTATTCATTTTTTGTTTTGAAATTTTTTTAATTTTAAGCTATCTTAGAAAAAAAATAAATTGGACATTACATGATAATCAGCTGCTACGGTGAGCTCTAGCGCCGCTACGGGGAGCTCTAGCGCCGCTACAGGGGAGCTCTAGCGCCGCTACGGGAAGCTCTAGCGCCGCTACGGGGAGCTCTAGCGCCACTACGGGAAGCTCTAGCGCCACTACGGGAAGCTCTAGCGCCGCTACGGGGAGCTCTAGCGCCGCTACGGGAAGCTCTAGCGCCGCTACGGGGAGCTCTAGCGCCACTACGGGAAGCTCTAGAGCTACGGGGAGCTCTAGCGCCGCTACAAGGAGCTCTAGCGCCGCTACGGGGAGCTCTAGCGCCGCTACGGGGGAGCTCTAGCGCCGCTACGGGGGAGCTCTAGCGCCGCTACGGGGGAGCTCTAGCGCCGCTACGGGGAGCTCTAGCGCCGCTACGGGGAGTTCTAGCGCCGCTACAGGTAGCTCTAGCGCCGCTATGGGGAGCTCTAGCGCCGCTACGGGGAGTTCTTTGCTGTAATGCCGCGGGGTGCATGTTTCGGCTGCGTCTCAAGGCCTGATATAGTCTACAGTAAACCAGGAAAATAATCCCGCGATTCCTACACCCCATTCTCTGTTTGAAATTGACTGCATTCGAAAAGTTGGAGTCTCCAAATGAAAAAAGTTTCAATTTTTTAAACCAAGACAGACTAGTTGTTGGAGTATACAATAAATTCAGATAGGAATAACTCATTTCAAACTGCATTAGCATGAAAAGTAAATAGTATTCTAAATTTTATCCAAGTTGCATTGACACCATACCAAATACTTTCCAAACGACATCAAAAACAATCCACCTATTTTTTTAAGTAATATTATCATTTTATACCCACTTTACCGGCTGATGTGTAAATATCTTGAGTCAATATATAATATATAATTCTTGACAAAACAAAACAGTGACCCTTGGATACACACAGCATGCTTTCTCTTCCAAATGTCTCACTTGCTCAAATGCTTCACCACCTCCGTACTGGCGAGAGTAGGACAACTTCCACCATATTACATAAACTGTGAGGAAATGAAAATATTTATTTACATTGTACATACCTCATTTTCAAACACTTGGCTGAAGTCAACTCATGGTCTATTATAAGGCAACAATTGGCTAACGAAAACACTTGGCTGACGTCAAAACTTGGCTGAAGGCAACATTTGGCTGCCGGCAACAATTGGCTAACGGTAACAGTTGGCTGAAGGCACCACACAGCTGACCGCAACAGTTGGCTGAACCAACAGCTGGCTGACCGCAAAAATTGGCTAACGGCAACAATTGAGTGAAGGCAACACTTGGTTGACGGCATCATTTGGCTGAAGCCAACACTTATCTCGTTTGAGTTTCATTGCACGTTCATCATCTGGTAAAAAACACATCGTGTATCAAAACCGTTATAAAAAGTATTCACATATTCGTATCACATCCTTTGGTCTTTTCTGACAGCGAATTTAGCAAGAAATTTTAATCATTTACAGAGTTTCGCCTTTCTTTCGGTTATTCGTCTTCGTCTTACTTTCGGTAAATATTTATTTTGGCAAACTGTACGTATAATGTCAGCGGTTCGACCGCGTTGAGTGGAAGAAGCTGATGATGTCTAACCATTTGGCCTCTAAGCTGACCCTATGCCACTATGACAAACATTGGCCACATTAGATGTTAATTTGCCTATCAATTTTGTTTGATGTTGACCTCTTGTCTTGGTATAGTGAAATTGATCGCTAACTATTGTAGACAAATTTTATATGAAACAGAGAGCAAATTTAGCAAACTTGAGCTTAGCAGAAGTTGTGGTGCAGCTCATTTGTACAGCTTTTCGTCGTCTAGAGCGTCAATTTTTTAAATTAAAACACAGGATCTATTTTTTTTGTTCGTCGTTTGAACGCTTCCTGAAAACATTTTTTGGCATAAATTATTTTCAGAGAGCCGTAAACTTTTTTGTTCTCAATTGTTTGAAAGTCTGACAAAAGAAACATTCATTTTATGATAGACATTGAGCAGGCAACATTGCATTCATGTCGTAATTGTTGGAGAAACTGAAAAGAACAACGACTTTTAGTTCTTCGTCTCATTATGTTCTAATTTTAATCCAGTTTGCTCATTCGTGGGTACTTTAGCCATGAAATTTTCTGGTATGGTATGGCAATCAATATTTATGTTTACCACTTATCAGTTTATATCTCCATTTCTGTATATAATATCATTTATGATAACTTATTGTACTCGCATCACTAGGGTATAGGAATTTTGTGCTGCCGGTATAGGATCAATTTGTCCGTCTGCCTCATTTCTCCTGTTAGCGACTTTTAGCGCATTTCCTCATTTATGGAAAAAAAGGCGCCATTGTGCTCATCATGCCTGTCCGTCCGTCCGTGACGTCATGTCCGTCCGTCCGTCCATGACTTCACGGACGGATGGACGAGAAAATGCGCTCTCTGTCACTCACTACAGTGAGTACTGATCTAATTTTTTCACGAGGATGTGCACTCGTAGCTTTAGGTTTCATTTTTTGTGCTCCAGAAATTTCCGGTTGACGCCGAAGAAATTGAAGGGGAAGACTAGCTTAGTTAAAGAACTGCACTCAACAAATCATTAGTACAACTGCTGTGGAGTGCAGTACAACTGCACTCAACAACAGTATCATCACGTTGGCACAGTGATATCAGATCCTGTAAAAACGACTAAAATTTACGTTTACGGTAGAAACATGAAAAATTTATCTGTTGCACTGAAAAGTCTCCGGCTTAACACGTTGACTCTGATTGCTTCATCTTGTACTATCATTTCATTTTTATATAATATTTGAAACAAGGTTGCCAGACGGTCTTTTTTTGGACACACAATCGATATTTAATTTTTTCAATTGCGTTGGCCGGCTAAAATATATGATTGGAGTACATCATAACTAAATTTTAAAAACTATAAAGAAAAAACACAACTAATTTTTACACCGGAACCTACATATTTACTAGGGTATATTGAGTTATAGGCCTTTTTGGCCTTTTTTGTAAACGAACTTGGCCGTAATTTAGCCATCTGGCTACCCTGAATTATGTACCACTACGTCCTAGAGCAATAAACTTCGTGGTGCGCATATGTACCACTTTGGAGTCAACGTGTTAAATGGACCGTCATGCAGAATTAGCTTGGAGATTTAATATATTGATTCTTCTATTGTTCGAAGTGTTTACATAGTTTTTGGAGTTCACGCTAACTGATGAACTTTCTTTTCCTAACTGATGAATGAATACTTCCTAGCTGTAATGTGGCATTTCTTCATGAATCAATATTGAAACTTCTAGGTTGGTACATCCCATTTACGGATCATTCTCACTATCTCGCTCATAAAACACTCAAACGAAAAAAACGCAAGCGCTCGCACAATAGGTGGTTTTGTAATGAAAATAGTTACTCGATATAGGTAAACAATTAAATAACAACAAAATTTCAGGAACTATCAGAATTACGCCAAAACACTCAATATCTGTCCAGAAATACATCCAGTTATTCGTTTCACTTTTTAAACACTTCATAAACAGGCACTTTCTTAACTGACAGAATCGCAAAATCTAAAGAGAAGTGAACTCTTAGAATTCGATTAAATCGATTCGATTAAATTTAAATTAAATGTATCTAATAAAATTATGAGAAAATTCAATTCAGAAAAAACAATAAGTCTGCATGAAACTCATGCAATACGTACGAATATATAATTCCGTTCAATTGCAGTATTTTAAGACATATCAGTATCAAATTGCCCGAAAAATCTCGCTCACAGGACGGGCCACACAGTAAATATTGATAATATTAACTTTTAAATAAAAAAATCAATAATTTTAAATCAGTAATTTAAAAATCGCCAATTTAAATTATTTAAATCAATAAAAATATCAATAAATGTTTTTTAGATTTTTGAATTAATTGTAAATACTGTAAAGGCGATTTGTTTCATTATTACACTCAAGTCTTGGGAGATCGAAAGCCCTTCTAAGGGACCAGTGAATAGGAATGGAAATTTTAACTGACAAAATCGATATATGTTCTTGCAGTGCATCATTTGAACCCCCATTAGCTTATTTGAAGTCATCCATTAGGGCAATTCCTGAGCACATATCCTGTTTTTTTCCCAGTTTTCTTTGCACAAACTGAAACATGTTATCTTTACAACAAAAAAATTGGAAGAAGATGATGACATAGCAATTTCAAACGAGTTCAGTTACCATAAAATTTTAACCCTATTTGTTGATACAATATCCGCATGTAAATTCAGAGTTAGATTCGAAAAACTATTTTCAATATTTGAAATTTTTTATAATATTCATTTTTCATTATTCGTTATCTCAGATGATATCGATGAGGCGGTGTATCCCACCTCTGATACTGAGCGTCATAACAACATCCCTAACAAAATTCGGGGTATGCTTCAGCCTCTGCCCCCAAAGTTGCTATGTTCGCGTAAAAGTTATTCTGGGTCAGTTGGCCAACTGATCGCAATCAGCGACTAGTCAGAACCTCCTTGCCGACTTTATGGTCTCCTGAGAGTAGGGCAAGAGTTAGCAGAAAAAGGACCAGGCGCTTGTAGCTGTCTGATTCGGGGACCGGAATATAGACCAAAAAGCGGAGATAGAGAAGTTGATTTACGTTCGGTCCGAGTCCTAAGCGGTTCCTAATTCAGGGTCGCCACCAACTCAAATTTTTGATAGGGCTGATGTGCTGTATCCTGCCTCTGATACTGAGCGTTAGTGTATCTCACAAGCACCACCACTCATGCGGCCGTCCGATAACAGACGTTTGTTTTGAGAGCACCAAAAGCTTTCTAATTAAGCCGCAGAAATTACACACGCTCCCCTCGACAGCGTGCGCTCTAATGAGCGGATCTCTGAGCGGTGGTCGATTTCTCGAGGGCTCCTTGTGTTATATTTTCTTGCGTAAACTTGCTTCTCATTTATCTCGGTTGTGCTCTGCGTTCCTAAGCAATGAAATAGAAAGGCTTTAATGTCATTGAACCATTCATTGATCACGAATTTTGTATAGGCCTAACAACGAAGAATGAGCAATTTTGTTAAAAGCTTCATGTACATGTACATCAGGATTTTCCCTTATTACTCGAATGATGAACTTCTTTAAATACGTGTAAACGTACAGCCATGTTTCTTTTTCCTAGGATTTTAAATGAACATAATCTTTATTTTATCTTCATGCCTATTTTACGTGTGTCAGAAAATAAGTTTATTCTTCCAAACCAAGGCATGAAAAATTCTGAATTCATAGTTCCTCTTTCAGCTTGATCCTTATTGGTCGGATACTTCTATAATTCTTTTAACAGGTATATGCAAAATATTCATATTTATATTAACCTCTAATTATTATGGGTCAAATAGTATATATGTACTTAAAAATGTAATGAAGCTAGAATTTCATCCTTTTTGGAGAAAACCCCCCGATGCGATGTGAAAGAACTTCCGTTAAATTTTAGTCACCTTTCAACGGACATCGATATAACATTATAATGATAATCCAAAATTAGTTCTTGACCCAGCTTCCCTTTTAAAATTATTAGCTTTTTTGTAAACTGATGCTTGGAAACTAGTTTTAAAATGGCTTTTGATTCGAAATAGCTTTTGATTTCAGCCATAGCCTTATCTATTAAATTATTTTTCGTTAAAATTTTTTACACTGTATGAATTTTTTTTTTATAATTTTTCTTTCACATATGCCTACAGCGGTATTTTCTCATCCATTTTGAAATATTTCTGGTCACGTACCGATCGCCTTCAAGTCCATTACTGCACTTTGCACCCTCAGTGAACCTGTACCAATAACCCTAACAAAATTTAGAGTCGCCCCAGCTTCTGGTAATCCAAATCAGAATCTGACGCGTCTGTAAATTTTCACTGGGAAGCTTGGTCGAAGGTCAAGTCATTTAAAAGCGCCGTACCTTCCAACCTCCCTCGGCATGCAATACTCCTTTTGCAATGCAATGCAAACTACACTGAGCTATCCCATCTAATCCAATATTTTTCTCAGGAGGAGCAGTAATTAAGCTTTAATTACCGGAACTGCATAGCAACTTCGTAACAGATGCTCTAACTTTCTCGCTCTAAAGTCAACTTTGCTAAGTTCATCAGTAAATTCTGAGCGCTTATCGTTGAACTTCTATCAAATGACGACCGACAAAGTCGAGGTGGGAAGTTCGTGTTTAATAAGGCGTAAAAAATACGAATGACTTCAAGTTATTGAAGATCCAGCGCACTCATCCTAGTCTTGCAACGTAGAAGTTCGTGGTTTCAAGAAACGCAACCAAAATAATTTGAGGCAATCTCCGTTTTTGAAATTTTTGGCATCCTCAATTTTTGAAATCAGGAAAATTCGAAGAAAAAAATTAATATGGAGATTATTATTGTTGTTTAGGGAGATTAGTGGATTATTTAGGGGATTATTAAGGAGATTATTACCGAGACTGTTCTTGAGACTATCCGTGAGACTATTAAAGACTATTAATGAGAGTTCTGAAGCCAACAAATGAACAAAAAAGTATGCTACAAAGAACTAACTTAAACATGAATATCGTTTAATAATATTTGTAATCGGCAACAATGAAATCTAAATATTTGAATTGCCTCTGATATATTAATTAACACACAAAATATACACGCATGACAATCAAATCGTCTAACTTAAGACCTTACTTCCACAATATTATTTTCTTCCTATTTAGAAGAGAACGCGCCCTACTTATTAACGGCACAACCAATCCTAAACTAACTTGTTCAACAATAGTTAATCTCTAAGCTCCCTAAAGACCTCATTGCAAATCATATAAATGGAAATAGCAGCGCAACGCTCTGAAACATAGAATACTCGGTGATTATTATATTTATGGCATAATTGTACAATACCTCATCCCCCCGACTTTCATTTTGTTAGATTCCGACTAGAATTTTCTTTTTTAGTCTTTCTTTAAGTTTTATCTATGCTCTCGCATAACTCTTTCACTTAAGTATTACTGACTTTAAGGTTCAAGGCCATAAACTTGAATACACTAAAATTTTAACATATATTTGTTTACTATTTAACACAAAACCAATAATATAAACGTAAAAAATATTTACGTGTATGAATTATTGCCCTGTTGCCATGTACATAGACCGCCCTTAGTTTACGATGGTAGTTTATTCGCGAATAGATTATATTGATATAGGCTAATAAAAAACCTTACACATAAAAATAAATAATTCTTCTTTGATTTCCTGAGTCAGACGATGAAGACCTAACTCTCTGTATCAATGATACGACTTTCCTATGTATGTGACTACCTATACAAATGTTTCAATACTTTTTTGTATCTGAGAGCTTGTAAAGAACGCAGATAAATTTTATTGTGATTCATTTTTAGAATTTTAGCGAAACTTTAAATTGGAAAAATATTAGTCACAGAAATCGAGGTATATTTATACGTACATTTATACATAAAAATATGCATCCAAGCAATGTTCAGAGGGGTCCAAATTAATAAAGGAGGCTGAGGCATTTTTTTCGCAGTCAGGATGCGCTGTAAACCACAAAAATCCAGGTTTACGACGTAGATTTCCTGGCTTATGTTGCGTTGAGGCTTGCGCGATGAAGGCGAAATGGGCGGTCGGTGGAGGTGGGGAGAGAGTGGCAAAGCAAACAATATTTTAATTGCTAATTACTTGTGGCCTATACAAATTACGACTTGAAATTCTATTTAAAGGGGCCTGCTAATTGATGATGCTTAAAATACGTCGATCATTTGGTTACATCCAATAATAAATACTCTATATAACAGCAAATTTGACTTTGACAGAACAAATATGAACCGTTTATAAAGAAAACACATACTGGCGTGGAAGAACCACCAAAATTCCTGATTTACTAGCATAATTCAATTATTATTCTTGACTGTTAAGTGACCAGATTTTCTTTATTCGGAATATTATAATTTAATCGGAAGAGGTATAAAATATTTTAAATTGAATCAATATTTTGCTTAAAAGACTTAGTTACAATATTCATTTGATATTACAAGGTCCTGTGAAGAAGCTTGAAGGTTTTGTGATATCAATTTTATTAGAAAGAATGTGACCGTCATCAGTGGGCCGTAGATTGCGTATATACTCAAGTATTGCAATAAATCAATGGAAGACGAACACCTTTAAACGTATTCGCTAATGAGGGCCAATTTGAGGCCATTTTTTTTAATTATTACAGTACAATGGTAAAATTTTATTCTTAATACTTAGATTAAATAAAATCTTAAACAGGCAGTTTGATTAATGCTTGCGAGCCTGTAACTTATGAGCGTATTGGAAATTGTGTTGCTGGGTTAACAGGTTTTAAACCATTTTTTTTCTTGGATTGAAATAACTTGTAACGATTAGTGTCGAATATTATATATAAATATATATAATACTTATATTGAATAAAATCCTAAACAGGCAGTTTGATTAATGCTTGCTTGCCTGTAACCAATGAGCGTATTAAAAGTGTGTTGCAGGGTTGACAGATCTTTGCCTGGTCATTAACTTGTAACGATTAGGGTCGGATTTTCTGTAGTAAAGCATTTTTCATCGCGAAAATACTAATTTTTCTAATCAATTTCAATCCTGAAAACCCATTCTTTGGTTTCCCACGCCATCTCTTGTTCGGAAGACAACTTGAGTCGCCTGGGTTCTGCCCACTGCCACATCCTGCAGGCTTTTATTTGCTTACTCGGCCATGCAAGGCAGCCCTCCAGCGTGACCTGGGACTGCTACATCTGAAGCATAGATGACTCCATGTATATGTCGCGCCGAAATCGCGGAATTGCCGATTCTTTGGAATCGGCAGCCAGTTTGCCGAATCTGTAGAATTTCCAGCCAGTTTGCCGAATCTGTATAATCGGCAGCCAGTTTTCCGAATCGGTAGAAACAGCATTTCTATACTATAGGAATCTGGGGTTAGGTCAGTCAGTCAAGTTCTTTTTTTAAATAGTTAAATATTAAGGAACTTGACTGAACTTGACCTAACATTTTCTAATTCTAACTGTCGATTCTTGTTCTAACTCTGACTCTAACGTCTGATTGCATGCGTTGATTGCATGCGTAGTTTTTCTTCCCTGCAAAAAAATTATTTCTTGCCTTGTTCAAGCAATCGGAGTAGAAACACTTAAAAAAAAATAAAACATAATGTTAATTTAATGCCGAATTTAAACTCCGATTCTAGCTGTCTTATCGGATTTTTCATTTTATTTATAAAATAACAATTTTATATCTTTATCACGGCATTTTATATTTTTAGCACGTTTTCATGCTATGAATATTTGTCTTTTAAAATTAAAAAATATTTTTTTTAATCCACGATTACTTCTCTCACATCATTGATGTCACTGCATTTTTTGTTGTTTTTAAAGCCGTGTTTTTTTCGAATTTAATATCCTTAGATTATTTTATTACTGATAGAAAATTATTTTCGTATTGGTCTCCCATTAAATCCTGTGTTGCCACCGCAGCTTTCGCAACCGATAAATTGTGCACGCCGCTCCCGTGTTGAAACTTTGCTCATTACACTGTTTGCTTAGGGGAGAGACTTCAACATCCATTACGATAACCGCCGCAGTTGGTCAATATTACGAGAGCCTTCGGTCATATTTTTTTCCAGCCAATTAGTGTGATTTAGAATTGAACGAGAATTCTTGTCGCTTCAATTTCCGCCTTCATGCGATGTTTTGATGGACCATCTGAATGCCAGGACGAACGGACGTGTTACGATTTTGTGGGTACGAATTTAGTAAATACCGGAGAAGTGTTTTGTTTAATTCAGCTTTAGAGCGTTCAGATGAGAAAAATTAAATTAGTATGAATCTTGATGCATCTGATTCTGATCATAGGCTACTGTCTACTATTAAAATTTAAAGTTTTTGTCAAAGTTTCCGCTGTGTGAAACATTTATGTTTTTGAACTTAAAAATTTATGACATAATCCCCTGGTGTTTGGTTAATCGTTGGTTAATCACCATCGAAATTTGTTCTGTTAGCAATGCACTGTAGCACTGTGGTATTGAGACCGAAATGAGAGGAGTTAGGCATGAGTTCGGGATTGTGAGATCGGTTCATTTTTCGAGCTGACAGATGGGCGCATCCAGATTAGGCATTGGCTTTGGGCGAAGCCCAAAACGAACTAGTACATGCTACCTAGAATCCTAGCGTCCTATATTTCTATTTCCTTTTTAATACATTTATGTTTATTGCGTTCGTATAAGTAACTTGCTTTGTAACTAAAAAAGCAGAAAAATATTACAAAAAAGTAGAAAGAAAATGAAGTTTGCCTCGATCATGCGTCATTCTTTATTGGGCAGGCAGTATATATCCGGGAATCAATACAAACCCTATTGGATTTCTTTTATTAAATTCTGTACATTTCTTATCCTGTTTCTCCTGAGATAAAATGATGAAAAGTTTTAGATCACCCGCTTGTCATGGCTCTACAACGTGAAAATATTACGTTTGCAGGTGAATACACCGCATATTTAGTCGGATATTGAAACAAAAATGAACCTTTTTGTTTCAAGCACTTTATCACCTATTCGTTACTCTGGTATTTATATTAAATATAATTTTTGTCAAAACAAGTTGATCCTAACAAAATTAGAGGTATGCTTCAGACTCTGCGATAGACTCGCTATAGTTGGGCTAAGGTTATCCTGGGTCTGCTTGGCCACCCGATAGCAATCAGCAACTAGTCAGAATCGCCTTGCCGATTTTATAGTCTCGTGAGAGTACGGCGAGAGGAGGCTGGCCAAGCCTTCCGAGCCTGCAAACCGCCCTGAGGCTGCCTTTCAAGCCCACTGCAGAAAGCAGTGGGCAGAAGCTGCCGGACGTTCATGGGCGTGCTCGTCAGCACCTGCAAAATTATGTATACAAGAATCCAGACGGTGCCCGCGAGTGCATTACTTTCTTCGTATAAATGTTATAATATAAGAGCATCAAGTGAATGTTCAATTTGAATTTAATGGTGTATCACCAGGACTTTGATGGCTGCGTGTGAGAACTGTTATCATTGTCAGGTACTTCGTGTTGGGCAGGAAACATTATGATGTAAGAAAATATCTTCTGGAATTCCTTCGCACAACACGTTTTGGCAACCACTATTTAAAAAAATCGTTTTTAAAGGCTAACGAAAAATTGCGATTATCTGCAGTTTGTCTGAATGATGTAAATACAATCAAAGCCATCACAGCAGCGAAGAACCAGAGTTGATGAAGTGGATGGCTCATCAATAAAAGGAAAGAATTTAAATTCAACTGTTTATTTTTCCATAAACTATAGTATATATTTAAGAAAATGAAAAATTATCTTCTGCATAGCAAAGAAAAGAAAATATTATTTATTGTCCATAGTCGTCATCAGTTTCAAAAATTATTAGGAGCAAACGCGTCGCCGTAGCGTGCTGCGAGAAGCTCAAGCTATACATCGTTTAATTAAACAGGACTGCATTTGAGCTACGTGTTAATTTATCTCTTATTAACTAATCAATGCTTACCGATGTCGATTGCACTGCTATACTAGGTACTGCTATGTGTAGGCTATTGTATGTTAATTAGAATGTTCTCCGTGGCTGCAAATGCTTCCCAATAAAGTTCAGAATATTGTTCTAGGCTCCACATTTTTACTACGCTGTAATAGAGCAAAACTTGCCTACATCGCTTTATCTGAAAGCTTTAAATGTTAGCTAACATATTTTTCTAATTATATTGTGCTGGCAAAATTTACTTCTGTAGTTTCATTCATAGCGGATAGTCATCACCGACGGTTTAAATGTTTTCATGGAGACTCATCATTTTCCAACAGTATATCGAGTCATGGAAAACAACATTATCAGCATTGCAGCGAAGGAGTTTGTTTTGAAAGTTTGCCTGTTTTAATTTCCTTCCTACGTGAGAAGCTATTCTGCATATTCACTGCCGAATTCCTGGTTTGTAGAAGAGAAATTTTCCGACATAGATTTTATGCAGAATTTTCATCGTGAACCTGTGAAATTGCTTAATACAGTGACCGTGCGCGTCATCCATCGGTCCTGGGAGAAAGAGGATGCAAATGGACACAAGTTTTACTCGTTTAATTGGGTTCTAGTGAATTCACTGAGTGCGTTTTTTGGGGTGGGAGTGGGATTTAACAAGATAAAACTTCGTAATGAACTTGATGCGAGTTTAAAAGTTTCTTAGCTACTNTTCAGTCTCTGCCCCAGAGTTGCTATGTTCGCGTTAGAGTTATTCTGGGTTATTCTGGCCACCTGATCGCAATCAGCGACTAGTCAGAACCTCCTTGCCCCCAAAGAGCCCTCAGAACCTCCTTGCCCCTTTGTAGTTTCCGAGAGTAGGGCAAGAGTTGGCAGAATAGGACCAGGCGCTTGTAGCTGTCTGATTCGGGGACCGGAATGTAGACCAAAAAGCGGACATATAGAAGCTGATTTACGTTCGATCCGAGTCCTAGGCAGTTCCTAATTCTGGGTCGCCACCAACTCAAAATTTTTATAGGGCTGAGGCACTGTATCCCGCCTCTGATACTGAGCGTTAGTGTATCTCACAAGCACCACCACTCGTGCGGTCGTCCGATAACAGACGTTTGTTTTGAGAGCACCAAAAGCTTTCTAATTAAGCCGCAGAAATTACACACGCTCCCCTCGACAGCGTGCGCTCTAATGAGCGGATCTCTGAGCGGTGGTCGATTTCTCGAGGGCTCCTTGTGTTATATTTTCTTGCGTAAACTTGCTTCTCATTTATCTCGGTTGTGCTCTGCGTTCCTAAGCAATGAAATAGAAAGGCTTTAATGTCATTGAACCATTCATTGATCACGATAAATGTGGCTGAATTGACTAATTTGAATATGTTGATCTTTGTGTTGTCGTTGTTCAGTTCCTATCGTGCGTTTCATAAACTTTATTTTAGAAATCATAAATTTCAGAGCGTTTTTTTTGTGTTATCTCTACCAGTATTTCGTAATTACCTTAATCCGAATTCTATAAAGGCGGATTAATTTACCGCCGACGTTGTCTTGTCACACACTAAATATTCTGTTATCACACGTTTATATATAAATTTGTACTGTTTCTAATTTGATTATAAAATAATTTGAAAAATGAAAAAATCGCAGAAAGAAAAATTAACTGAATTTAAACTAACTGATTATCTAACGTTTATATTTGTACTCAATTGCTCTAAATTCGACAAATGTAACTTAATTCTAACAAAACAATTTCGAAGTACTGTTTGCTTTCCATTCGAATCCAATGAACGTTTTTTAATCCAATTCTCGCAGGGGTTGCTCAACATTAATCACAATCGCGTTCTCGTTATAGAATCCCTCTCGTATTGGCGCATCGTCCAGTGAGCAAGAACAAAGTGAATACATAGCAATATAGGTTGTGAATATAGGAATTCAATATTCTTTATTTTGTATAGGCCTTACAACGAGGAATGAGCTATTTTGTTAAAAGCTTCATGTACGTACATGTACATCAGGATTTTCCCTTATTACTCGAATGATGAACCCTTTTAAATACGTGTAAACATAGAGCCGTATTTCGTTTTCCTAGGATTTAATATGAACATAATCATTCATTTTTATCTTCATGCCTATTTTATGTGTGTCTGAAAATTAGTTTATTCTTTTCAAACCTAGACATGAAATATCCGAAATCAGCAGTTCTTGTTTCAACTTGATCCTTCTCGGTCTGATCCTTTTTTATAATTCTATTAGCTGGTA
Source organism: Hyalella azteca (assembly GCF_000764305.2). NCBI lineage: Eukaryota > Metazoa > Arthropoda > Malacostraca > Amphipoda > Hyalellidae > Hyalella > Hyalella azteca. The sequence continues at coordinate 128,776 of NW_025933733.1, forward strand.
TATGTGGATGTGCAAAAAATAATGTTTAGATTAACCACTAAGTATTATGGGCAAAATACTAAATTTGTACTTCAATATATGATTGAATTAGAATTTTATCCTAATTATTCAAAGATAACCATCAATGATTAGGGAAAACCATCCCTGCGATGTGAACTTCCGTTAAATTTTAGTCACTTCTCAACGGACATGGATATAACATTATAATGATAATCCAAAATTAGTTCTAGACCCAGTTAGTTGAGAGCTTATAAACTGATGCTAGGAAACTAGTTTCAGAATGGTATTTGATTCGCAGTTCTCAGCCATAACCTTTACTGTAAAATTATTGTTCGTTGGAATTTCTTATACTGCATGAAATTGGATTTAATGTTTCTTTCATTTAAGCCTCTATAGCGATATTTTCTCATCCATTTTGAAATATTTCTGGTCACGTACAGATCGCCTGCAAGTCCATTACTGCACTTTCCACCCTCAGTGAACCTATAACAATAACCCTAACAAAATTTAGAGCCGCCCCAGCTTCTGGTAATCCAAATCAGAAGCTGACGATTCTGTAAATTTTCACTGGGAAGCTTGGTAGAAGGTCAAGTCATTTAAAAGCGTCGCGTCTTCCAGCCTTCCTCGGCATGCAATACTCCTTTTGCAATGCAATGCAAACTACACTGAGCTATCCCATCTCTGTCTCTTATACACATCTAGATGTGTATAAGAGACAGCATCAACAGGGAGGCTAACATACAAGGTCCGTTGAGTGTGAGATGCTAGATATGACCACTGCCGCAATGTCTCACGTTGGGGAATCTTTATTCTGGTCTTTCGGGTTGGTCGGCTCATTTTTAAATGCTGGGTTTTTGTAACCTTGATTAGTACCTATAGTGGATACGACGTTATTGAACTGCCCCTTTATATTAGTGGAGCTATGCTTCAAAGGCTCGCACAAACCACATAGGAATATGTTTGTGACATGATTAACTTCATAGATTCAGGCACGTCTCAGCTCTGCTAACTTGCAGATGTGTTTGCCACATAGGAAATGCCTTCCCCCATAGGTTTTCGCTTTTCGCAATGGTTCTTAGGTCTTCCAGTTTGTAGGTAAAATGTGAGACGGCTGCTCAGGGTCGTGCTGGTCAAAACGATGTTATTTACATTTTGGAGAAGTCTGCANATAAAGAAAACACATACTGGCGTGGAAGAACCACCAAAATTCCTGATTTACTAGCATAATTCAATTATTATTCTGGACTGTCAAGTGACCAGCTTATCTTTGTTCGGAATTTATTCGTATGAGGTGTAAAATGTTTGAAATTGAATCAATATTTTGTCTAAATAACTTAGTTAAAATATCCATTTGAATTTACAACATCCTGTGAAGAATCTTGATAGTTTTGTGGTATCAATTTTAATAAAAATAATTTGGCCGTCATTGATACTACCGTCTTCAGTTGGTTTAGTCCAAAACACGATTTCTGTCGTACTCGACTTCGCGTGTTGAGGAGTGATGCAAACATGAATTAAATGAAAAAATAAAAATGTTGTTTATATTGGAAACATTAAGTCATCATGCGTAGTTTTTCTTTCCTGCAAAAAAAATTACTTCTTGCCTTTTTCAAGCAATCGGAGTAGAAACACTTGAAAAAATGAACATAATGTTCATCTAAAGCCGAACTTCAACTTCGATTCTAGCTGTCTTATGGGATTTTTCATTTTATTTATAAAATAACAATTTTATATCTTTATCACGGCATTTTATATTTTTAGCACGTTTTCACGCTATGAATATTTGTCTTTTAAGATTTAAAATTTTTTTTTTCTAAAACCATGATTATTTATCTCACATCATTCATGTCACTGCATTTTTTTCAAAGCAGTGTTTTTTCGAATTTAATATCCTTATATTATTTTAATAATGATAGAACATTATTTTCGTATTGATCTCCCATTAAATCTTGTGTTGCCACCACAGCTTTCGCAACCGATAAATTGTGCACGCCGCTCCCGTGTTGAAACTTTGCTCATTACACTGTTTGCTTAGGGGAGAGACTTCAACATCCATTAAACAATTTTCGTGGCAACTTTTGCTTCGATCAAGTAACTAAAGGCATCTTATTATTTTTCAATTTCAGCGGGGGGATAAATGGAAGAGCACTCACATATGTAACTTTTTTTATCATAAATTTATGTTTCAATAAATTTCAACCTCTAAACAAATCTTAACATTAAACACTTAACGCCAAAGGGATGGCGTTAAAGGGCAGCATGTAAATAATCTAGGATATACTCGCATATATATTAGTATATAAGCTGTTAACAGTTGAACAGTTAAACTAACAGTTAAACTCAAGGTAAAAGTAGAGTTGCAGCGCTGTAGCTCTACCATCATTCGTTGCCAACAGGTTTAGCTGATTAATATGCGAATATAAGAATATGCGTATTAGCGCGTGCGTATTAGCATGTACTGATTAACATGTGCGCATTAGCATGTGCATATTAGCGTGTGCGTATTAGCATGTACTGATTAACATGTGCTTAATACCATGTGCTGGTTAGCATGTGCGTATTAACATGCGCATCAGTATTGACGTATGTGCGTGCTGAAAATATTCAATTCCTTTCAATTCGAGACGCTAATATAATACTGGTAGCAGATCCCGTAGACTTTTTTTACAGATACCACCATTCGCAACAAGGAAAGATCAGCACATCAAATTCGTCAAATAAATACATTAAGATCTACGAATATGACTAACATCAAGAATTTACTCTATGAATGAAAACCTTAGGTATTTTATTTCCATAAAATTTGTGAACTTTTTTATTTTAATTCAGAAAATGTATTCATTTTATGTTTTACAAATTTTTAATTTCAAGCTATCATAGGAAAAAATTGGACATTACATGATAATCAGCTGCTACGGGGAGCTCTAGCGTCGCTACCGGGGAGCTCTAGCACCACTACGGGGAGCTCTAGCAACGCTACGGGGAGCTCTAGCGCCGCTACGGGGAGCTCTAGTGCCGCTACGGGGAGCTCTAGCGCCGCTACAGGGAGCTCACGTACTACTACTCTTGCGTACTACTACTCTTGCGTACTACTACTCTTGCGTACTACTACTCTTGCGTACTACTACTCTTGCGTACTACTATTCTGTTGGGAATTGATTACATTCGAAGAGGTGGAGAATCCAAATGAAAGAAGTTTCCATTTTTACTGGCGATTTTACTGAAATTTAAACGATATTTTTTTACTGAAGTTTAGTTGTTGGAGTATGCAAAATATTCAGATAGGAATAATTGATTTCAAAACTGCCTTAGCATGAAAAGTGTATAGTATTCTAAATTTCCAAACGATATCACAAGCAATACATCAATTTTTTCAAGTAGTATTATCATTTTATATTAACTTGACCAGCTGATTTGTAAGTATCTTGAGTCAAGACAGTGCTTGACACAAAAAACAACAGTGTCCCCTGGTAATAGAACAAACTGATGTCTTTTCCAAATATGCTCAAATGCTTCACCACCTCCGTACTGGCGAGACGAGTACGATGACCACCACAATACATAAGCTGTGAGGAAATGAAATACAAGAAATATATTTACATTGTACATACTCTATGTACAAACACTTGGCTTAAGGCAACACTTGGCTGACCGCAACAATTGGCTGAAAACAACACTTGGTTGAAGGCAACAATTGGTTAACGGCAACACTTGGTTGAAGGCAACAATTGGCTAACGGCAACAATTGAGTGAAGGCAACAATTGAGTGAAGGCAACAATTGGCTAACGGCAACACATGGCTGGCGGCAACAATTGAGTGAAGGCAACAATTGGCTAACGGTAACAGTTGGCTGAAGGCACCACACAGNGAAGGCAACACATGGCTGACGGCAACAATTGAGTGAAGGCAACACATGGCTGACGGCAACAATTGAGTGAAGGCAACACATGGCTGACGGCAACAATTGGCCGACGGCAACACATGGCGGAAAGCAACACTTCTTGGAGGAAGGCAACACTTGGCTTGAGGCAACACTTGGAGGCAATTATTTTATAAAAAGTATTCACACATTCTCATCACATTCTTTGGTCTTTCCTAACAGCGCATTTAGGAAGAAATTTAAATTATTCCAACAGTTTTGTCAGCGATTAGACCACGTTGAGTGAAATCAACTGATGATGTCTCACCGTTTGGCCTCCAAGCTGACCCTATGCCACTATGACAAACATTGAACACATTAGATGTTAATTTGCCTATCAATTTTATTTCATCTTGACTTCTTATCTTGGTATTGACAAATTGATCGCTGACTATTGTATACGAATTTTATATGAGCCGAGTACAAACGCAGTAAACTTAAGCAAATAAGAAGTTGTGGTGCCGCTCATCTGTGCAACTTTTCGTCGTCTAGAGAGTCGATTGACTGCACAGGATCTATTTTTTTTATTTTTCGTTCATCGTTTGTACGCTTCCTGAAAACATTTTTTGAGATAAGTTATTTTCAGAGAGCCGTAAACTCCTTTGTTCTCAATCGTTTAAAATTCTGACAGAAAAAAAATTCATTTTATGATAGACATTGATGAGACCAAATTACATTCATGTCGTAATTGTCAAAAAAGCTGAATTGAGCAATGAACTTTAGTTCTGTTCTCATTATGTATTACTTTAAATCTAGTTTGCTCATTCGTGGGTGCTTTAGTCATAAAATTTTGTGGTATGGTATGGCAATTGAAATTTATGTATACCATTTATCAGTTTATATCTCCATATCTGTATATGATATCGTTTAAGATAAGTGTTTGTACTCGCATCACTAGCAGAGCTGGGCAGCGCTACTTTGGAATGTAGCGCCGCTACCGCTACCGCTATATGCTCTAAATGTAGCGGGCGCTACTGCTACCGCTACTCCCACTAGATTGTAGCGGGCGCTACCGCTACCGCTACAGTAAAATGTAGCGCCGCTACACTAGCCGCTACAATTGCCAAAATTATTGGAAATCTCTAAATATTTATTGTTCTGCTATTGGGATTTACTCATAAACATTTAATGATAATAAAACATAACTCCCTCACTTCACGGCACCGTAACTACTGGCTGCTCCACTCCCTCACTTCACGGCTCCGTAACTACTGGCACCGTAACTCCCTCACTTCATTGCACAGTAACTACCCTAACAAAATTTAGAGTCGCCCCAGCTTCTGGTAATCCAAATCAGAAGCTGCCGCGTCTGTAAATTTTCACTGGATACTGGCAGCAACACACCCTCACTCCACGGCGCCGCGGCCAGCACTGCCACATACTTCAAGTTTGACGCTCCGCCCCGGCGATGGCAGGCACCCGCGCCGCGTGTTTACGGGACAGCTTCTTGTGATGTCCGGCGTGCGCTGCGTTCTAAACAATCCACGATGAATTTTTAACCCGGAAGTTTACATGTCAGGGGAAAATGTTCAATTAACTTTGTTTAATGTGTATCTTTTATGAGAAGATTGTCGGCGTAAGAGAATAATGTGAATAAATGAAAGCAGTTATGAACCGGAGTAATTATTCGCCATCTTATCTCAAAATTTTAGTTATGTTGGGATGGTTCCCGTATCAGGTCCGTGATAATTTCTTATTCAAATTCAACATATCACTGATGATTTTAATGTTTTAAAGTTGAATACCTCAACACATACACACCGCTTTAAGCATTTTGTTTCAATCAACAAATTGGTTCTAAGTTTGGTAAGGCCTGCCGGATGCATTTTTAACTTTTTCTATACTAACCAAAATTTTTCAGTCCAAATAACTGATATTACATTCAACGGTGGACTATATTCGGGCTGTTCAACAAGTATGAAATTATTCAAATCTTCTGCCATAAATGAAGTCGACTGCTCGCCTCTTTATTGCTAATTTACTTTGGCGCTTAGCATGTACAACATCCGCTCATATTATACGCATTGTGAAAATGTGAGATAATTTTGAAAGTATGCGGAAATTAATGTAGTGCCATATATCGAAAAAAATTGTTGCCAAAATTATTTTTTTTTATTTTTTTTTTGTTGCCAAAATTATTTCATATTTGTTCATAATAGCTATGGGCATAAATTTTTTAACGAGTTCGTTTTGGTTATTTCAAAACGTGAGATCGAGGTCCTCGTATTCTAGCTCACTCATCCCTCCCGGACTTTCCGATATTAAAAATGGTTGTTAAAGCCAGTAGTGATAATGGTGACTCAATTACAAGTTAAATGTTAAACAAAAAATACAAAAAATTAATGAGTGACAAAAAATTCACTCGTTGACGATACAGGCGAATGAAAGACGTGCAATATTTTTTTTGTGATTATCTGAAAATTTAGAAAATTTATTGGATTCACCTGCACCACAGTCAAGACTAAGTCTGCATCACCTGCACCACAGGCAGGGCTATGTCTGAATCACCTGCACCACAGTCAAGACTATGTCTGAATCACCTGTACCACAGGCAAGACTATGTCTGAATCACCTGTACCACAGGCAAGACTATGTCTGAATCACCGTAAACAAGTATGTAGTTTTTTTCTTCCTTACAAAACACGAAAATTTCCACTCCGAAAATGTAACCGCTCGGCTGCAATTACGAAGGTTTGGTTTTTGTATAAACGAATGATGTTTTACAACGTAAGATATCTTGAACATGTCTTCAATGTATAATGTTAACATGAACATGTGGAATTTTAAATTAAACATTAGTTTATAAATAACATATGCATTATATACCTCTTGTTTTTGTGACTTCAATATCTTCAGCAATGACATCCGATTGCTCAAATTTTAAGTTCATTAGAAATTTAAATGCAAAGAAAATCCCACGAAAAATTCGCCATATCTTTACAGAAATATTTTTCTAGAAAAATATTCTGAATTTTTATGGAATAATCTTTGCTGGCACATATCTTTTAAATATTCTCTTCCTTGGAATACAGAGACGACGATTAACGCAAAATTATCCTGAAGACTACAAGATATTTTAACCCTGCAAAAACGTCATCCATGAACGTGAGCCTAAAGAGTTGGTTCCCAAATTTTTGCAGGCTGGAGCCCCCTTGGCTCCCCAGTGTATTCTTAGTGCCGCCCACAGACACATATGAATTCCCAGATTTTGAAATTTTTCAAAAAATTACACTAGAAACCCAGAAGAGGTTAAAAATCCACATCTGGGTGGAAAAACAAATCGCCGGGAGCCGTGTAGAGCTGCACGTGTTGTGTACAAATCGTCAAACAAACGTTCAAACATCTGAACAGCTTTCGCAACCGATAAATTGTGCACGCCGCTCCCGTGTTGAAACTTTGCTCATTACACTGTTTGCTTAGGGGAGAGACTTCAACATCCATTACGATAACCGCCGCAGTTGGTCAATATTACGAGAGCCTTCGGTCATATTTTTTTCCAGCCAATTAGTGTGATTTAGAATTGAACGAGAATTCTTGTCGCTTCAATTTCCGCCTTCATGCGATGTTTTGATGGACCATCTGAATGCCAGGACGAACGGACGTGTTACGATTTTGTGGGTACGAATTTAGTAAATACCGGAGAAGTGTTTTGTTTAATTCAGCTTTAGAGCGTTCAGATGAGAAAAATTAAATTAGTATGAATCTTGATGCATCTGATTCTGATCATAGGCTACTGTCTACTATTAAAATTTAAAGTTTTTGTCAAAGTTTCCGCTGTGTGAAACATTTATGTTTTTGAACTTAAAAATTTATGACATAATCCCCTGGTGTTTGGTTAATCGTTGGTTAATCACCATCGAAATTTGTTCTGTTAGCAATGCACTGTAGCACTGTGGTATTGAGACCGAAATGAGAGGAGTTAGGCATGAGTTCGGGATTGTGAGATCGGTTCATTTTTCGAGCTGACAGATGGGCGCATCCAGATTAGGCATTGGCTTTGGGCGAAGCCCAAAACGAACTGGTGCTGCATGCTACCTAGAATCCTAGCGTCCTATAGTTCTATTTCCTTTTTAATACATTTGTGCTGTTTATTGCGTTCGTATATGTAACTTGCTATGTAACTTAAAAAGCTTAAAAAAATTACAAAAATAAAAAAGAAAATTAAGTTTGCCTCGATCCTGCGTCATTCTTTATTGGGCAGGCAGTATACATCCGGGAATCAATACAAACCCTACTGGATTCTTTCCATACAATTCCATACATTTCTTATCCTGTTTCTCCTGAGATAAAATGATGAAAAGTTTTAGATCACCCGCTTGTCATGGCTCTACAACGTGAAAATATTACGTTTGCGTAATTCTTTGTGGGTTATAGGTGTAATTATTTGTGTGTTTAGATAAAGAGAAAATTCATTAAACAAAAATGTTGAATTCTATGCTTTTAATTGCTTTTGGCCGTCTTTAGTTTAGAAGTCATTCGTTCAGCTCTTTTTTTCTCATATTTAAATTTGAATCATATTCCCATTCGAGTGAAACTAATTTATTGCTTGAGGGCGTGGTCATGTAGACCAGTCATGTTCTGTTTACAAGTCGTTCCCTAGTTTTTACTAGTCGTTCCCTCGTTTTTACTAGTCGTTCCCTAGTTTTTACTAGTCGTTCCCTCGTTTTTACTAGTCGTTCCCTAGTTTTTACTAGTCGTTCCCTCGTTTTTACTAGTCGTTCTCTAGTTTTTACTAGTCGTTCCCTAGTTTTTAAAAGTCGTTCCCTCATTTTTACTAGTTGTTCCCTCATTTTTACTAGTCGTTCCCTCATTTTTACTAGTCATTCCATCAGTTTTACTAGTCGTTCCCTGATTTTTATTAATCGTCTTTTTAATCTTTACTAGTCGTTCCCTCGTTTTTACCAGTCGTTCCCTCGTTTTTACTAGTCGTTCCCTCATTTTTACTAGTCCTTTTCGGATTTTAACTAGTCGTTCCTTCATTTTTACTAGTCGTTCCCTCGTTTACTAGGCGTTTCCTCATTTTTACTAGTCGCTCCTTCGTTTTTACTAGTCGTTCCCTCATTTTTACTAGTCGTTCCCTCATTTTTACTAGCCGTTCTCTTGTTTTTAATAGTCATCCCTCCATTTTTACTAGTCGTTCCCTAGTTTTTCTACTAACGACGGTCATTTTTCTTCAGTCAACGTTCATGCAACTCCAGCTTTTCCTGACAGTTTTATTTGAAGAGAGTCTCACCACAAGCTCAGGAGCCTATATCAAATTCAGGTGGAATAAATTTTGCGTACATAATGAGGGAGACTGGAACTTTAGATGGATGATCTTAGCATAATAAGTGTGTCATAATGTAGACCTCTGCTGACTTCAGACTTTCCTTGACGGCTTTCGTCTTGATGTTTTAGTCCCGTGGACGAAAAATTGCGGTGATCATGGCTTGGACGTGCCATAAACTCGGGTTATTTTTTGCTTAACGAAAATCTGAATAATTAAAACTTTTAACAGGCTTGTTAACACGAAGAGTATACGTCATTATTAAGAATTATCGACTAAACAAATGTCGAATAATTTAACTTTTAACAGATTAAACGTCGTTGTTAAGAATTATCTACTAAACTAATGTTGAAAAGAGTCTTAAACATGTAAAATGTTTTTTTTTCATTCATCACAAAAACTTTTATTGAAGATTGTAAGAGATTATTTCTATAGTTATGTGGACCAATTTATTGCTGAAATGTATTTTAAAGTAAATTTAGTGATGGTTATAAGGGGTTCGCATCCTTTACCCATTATTGCTGCTGTTTTCCTAATTGCGAATTGAACCTCATTTCCGAATACCGTTACCTAACTTGCATACATGAATAGTCTATTTTTTTACGAAGTCAACAGTTCTAATTTTTGATAATTTTTGTGAGCTCACATACTATAGTCGTAGTTTTTGAAGATATTGTGAGAGAATTCATTTTGAAAATGTAATTTTTTTTCCTCCCACAGATATCTAATAGAAAAGTGGATCTTAAATGCAGATCTTAAATTAAGTGCAGATCTTAACTCTTATTTTGCATACAAATTGAGAAGGCCGCTACCTCTGATCTACCTTGTACTTAAAAATCCATGATAAGATTAACTTACAAGCGTTCATTGCACAATAAAATAATTATATTTTAAAGTGTGAAATTTCGATATAATAGATTATTTGACATTGTTTAAAGTCAAATTCCTATATATTTCGAAGAAAGCTGATTACTTGATTCAATCAAGTGCGTATCAGCTATTAAAACTTAATGTTTGTACGAGTATATTATGGCTCTACTTTTCATTAGATTAAGAAATCTTAGTTACCCGTGCAAAACATGCAAGTGTGCGGTAAATCCAATCCATTTTTTATTTATTTATCTTCTCTCGATAACAAATTTCTTAGGTTCTAATAGTGCACTGAAGAAATTTTAAATTTTGAATTAAAATTGTAATGACAGTAACGCTTAGCAGAACACTAGGTTTATGTTCATGTTAAACCAAGGAAAAATTCACCTAGTTAATTAAAATGATTTACGAATCAAATCATAAATTTTGGTTAAATTGTTCTCGGCAGCGGCGGCCGCAGCAGCGACCGGCTGATATGTACTTTCCTGTACAGAATCCTTCCACTGGACACATTTGCGGAAGATGCAGAAGAAATTTTTCGAAGACATCTGACTACCATCAATACATGAAATTTTATAGCAAACTTTTCATTAATATAAACTACAATTACCAAAGCTAGCCTATGGGTTCACTAAATGACCAGTTTCGGAGCCAACACCTGAAAATTAAGGGAATATAAAAAAATATAACTCAACACTCACTGCAGTGAGTGACAGAGAGCGAATTTTCTCGTCGACGAAAACGCGAAGTCACGGACGGACGGACGGACGGACAGACAGACTGACAAACAGACGGACGGATATGACGATCGCAATAGCGTCTTTTCTTCATAAATGAGAAAATGTGCTAAAAAGAGAAAAGAGAGCAGTTTTGAATTCTGAGCGTGCTTTCTTACAATTTTTTCTTGCTTTGAAAGAAAATTTTGAACTTTGAAAAAAATTATTTGCCTTTGAAGTTCAATAATTACGTAAGTTTCAAACTTGCCTTTTTAAAAGTTACCACTTCGTTGGAATTCCTCAGCGATACTTTCACTATTATTTTCTTAGAATGATATGAGCATTATTTATTATGTTTGTCTTGTCTAGCTTTAGGCTCATCTTCCAGTCGCGAGGAAATACGGGTTTGGTCGATACAGAACTCATGCACTACTTCAATGAATAACTTGTGTTTCGTGTGTTCTATCAGTACGCTTGTACTGATAGAACAATACGTACTAGGTTGTATACTAGATCGTATAAATAAAACCTAGAAATACTAGGTTGTCTAATTTGTATTTTCACCTATTAACCTATAAAAACTAAGCATATGATCTAACATCAGGCTCATTTAATATTGATGGTCATTGAGCGTTTTCTAACAGTGGGTAGAAGCGGAAGGCAGTGGGTAGAAGCCTTCCTGACGTTCATATGGGCGAGCTCGTTTGCACCTGCAAATTATATATGCAAGAATCCAGTTGGTGCCCGTTCGCGTGCTTGCGTGCTTACTGCTTATGTACGTGTTTGTTTTGCTATTCATCAGCATTCGTTCTCGATTGCTCACATGAACTTCATAGTTCCTTTTTTTTCTTTTAATACTCCAGTATAAGCGAATCAAGTAAATGTTCAATTCGAATTAACGGTGGATTACTAGGACCAAGACGGCTGCATGTGGTAACTGTCATCATTGCCAGGTATATCGTGTTAGGCAGGAAACATGTAAGAAAATATCTCTCGCAAACCATAGTTTGTGAAGCACTACTTAAATAATTGTTTGTAAATGCTTACGAAAAATTACGATTATATCTGCAGTTGGTCCGAATGATGTAAATACAATCAAAGCCATCACAGCAGCGAAGAACCAGAGTTGATGAAGTGGATGGCTCATCAATGCAAGGAAAGAATTTAAATTCAACTGTGTATTTTTCCATAAACTATAGTATTTATTCAAAAGCTGAAAAACTATCTTGTACATAGTAAAGAAAGGAAAATTTTAAATATTGTCCATAGTCGTCATCAGTTTCAAAAATTATGAGGAGCAAATGCGTCGCCGTAGCGTGCTGCGAAAGGTACATACATATATGCTATACATCGTTTAATTAAACAGGACTGCATTTGAGCTAAGTGTAAATTAATCTCTTATTACCTAATCACTGTTTACCGATTTCGATTGCACTGCTATACTGGGTACTGCTATATGTAGGCAATTGTATGTTAATTAGTATTTTCTCCGTGGCTGCAAATGCTTCCAAATAAAGTTCAGAATATTGTTCTAGGCTCCACATTTTTACTATGCTGTAATAGAGCAAAACTTGCTTACATCGGTTTATCTGAAAGCTTTAAATGTTAGCTAACATATTTTTCTAATTATATTTTGCTGGCAATATTTACTTCTGTAGTTTCATTCATAGCGCATAGTCATCACCGACGGTTTAAATGTTTCCATAAAAACTTATTATTTTCCCACAGTATATAGAGCCATTGAAAACAAGATTATCAGCATTGCAGCGAAGGAGGTTGTTTTGAGAATTAGCCTAGTCTAATATACTTCCTACGTGAGAAACTATTCTACATACTGTGTATTCTGAGAAACTATTCTGCATTTTCTGTTCACTGCCAAATTCTTCGCTTGTAGCGGTGAAATTTTATATTTTATGCACAATTTTCAGCGTAAACCTGTGAAATTGCTTAATACAACTAGTGACCGTGCGCGTCATTCGTCTGTCCTGGGAAAAAGAGGATGCAAATGGACACAAGTTTTACTCGTTTAATTGGGTTCTAGTGAATTCACTGAGTGCGTTTTTTTGGGGTGGGAGTGGGATTTAACAAGATAAAACTTCGTAATGAACTTGATGCGTGTTTAAAAGTTTCTTAGCTACTTACGACATCGGTGAAAAACCTTACAAAAAGGCAGATAGTTCAAAGATCGTACCAGGAATGAAGTGGCCATGCGAGCATACCTTACATTTTGTTAAATGCATCAGTGAAATATAGAGCAGCGTGCTCAGCGACTCCAAAAGCAAAGTAATTTACAGCGACGCACAGCTCGAATGGTAATTTGAATAGTTTTTAATCCAGGGAATTAATGAACAACACTCAGAGGCTCTGCAATGCAGTTTGTAATGAGCTATGGCTTAATGACTGAAGCTGAAATTACATCAAGTGAATTGTCAACAGAGTACTTTCAAAATGTCTCCGGTATATTGTAAAATATACTGAATTGAGCAAGTAACAAACATGTTATTAGCTAAAATTCAGGCTGAAAGGGTGTAAGATTAATCCCATTTTGTAGATTAGAAAAAGCAATTGGAGCTTTTATATATTTTGTTTGTTTATTGTATATTTTTGTATATTTATCGTATATTTATTGTATATTTTTGTATATTTATTTTGTATATTTAAGTACAATACTTTGAATTTAGCAAATTTAAACCAACCTATTAGCTTTGCAGCCAGAATTTCTCCAAGCATCTCGTGTCATGTACTGCAGCGTATCTCTGGGTGTGTACTGTGTACGTAAGACGTAAATAAATAATGCACGCACACCGTTTAAATCTATACTTAGGGCCATTTATACCAACTTCTCATGTACTGCATTGATTGCTTTTATTCATTAAGGATTTATAGATGCATTTCAGGGCAGTTAATTTGCAATGGTCTCTTCTAGCTTTGATCGAAATTTGCGATGAAAGCCGCTGCGTATACAGTACAAGGGTTCGGGAACGCTATTCCTTAATTTACACCGTTTGCAGAAACAAATATCAATAGTGGGTTCACTTTCGTACACAAAACATTTAGCTGCAGGTTTCGAAGCTATCAGTGCCAGGCGCAGCAACACACTACATTAATCAAGGTGCACATCGGCCATGGCTACGGCGTCAGTTATATATTCTTGCGTGGCTAGTTGTGGAAAAAAAATGTTCGGATCAAGTGCTTAAACGTGAATCAGTGGAGCTCGAAACATGCACACGATTATTTTTCAATTCAATTTCTAGAGGGAAGTTTGTGTTGATATTTGCATCTATTATGACCCTTAACGAGTATATTTAACTAAACGTGGCATTATATTTATTATATTTTCATCGCTAGCAGAATGCATTCCTTTACTGAAACCGAACAACTATATAAGCATCTCTGAATGAATAAGTATAGCTTTCAACCGTCATATGTAGTCTTTTTAGCGCATTTTCTCATTTATGGAAAAAATGCACTATTGTGCTCGTCATGTCCGTCCGTCCGTCTGTCTGTCTGTCTGTCCGTCTGTCCGTCCGTCTGTCCGTGACCTCAACTTTTCGTAGACAAGAAAATGCGCTCCCTGTCACTCACTGCAGTGAGTACTGAGTTATATTTTTTTATTCATTTCAGCATTACATGAATAATTCTAGAATGATTCCATTCACTAAATTATATTGGAGTGGTTTCCAGAGTTAAACAATTGTTCAACTTGCGTGCGGTGTTATGTTTACATCAAATTTTTAAGTAATGCGGCGGACATTTAATTAGTTTTGCTTCAAAAGTTTCCTTCCTGTTGTATACCAGTTGCAGAATATTCAAAATTATTCATTGATTGACAAAAAAATTGTTTAATTCGGTAGAAATAAGAAATTATTTGCGGTGTTGTGCTGAGTGCCCTTGCCAAGTTCAGAGCTTGTTCATGTTCTGAAGTACTAATATTTTTAGATCATAAGCCACAGTTTTACAAGCACAAGATCACAAATTCAAGCAGACAAGCTTTCGATTATAGGGCACTATACGTGATTATTGATATACGTTAATAAAGAACACGATGAGCATTAGTTTCTCCACCCTGCTATATTTCATTCTAAGTTTGAACTGTTGAAATTAAAAAAAATTATTCGAGTGAAACTGAAATAGTCACCGTCGTTGGAGCACAAATTTAGCGTGTATTGGGTCTATAATATATTAATAAATTAGTTTCAATCGTGTGATTAGTCACACTAATTAGTGTGACAACACACAAATTGTGTCAAATTAGTGTGAGAGTTTTTCACTCTGAGACGAAATTTTGTGTGAACCAACTACATGGCTGTTCTTGCGGTATTTTGGAGTGCTAACTCGTCTTCGTACATCACATCATTAATTTAAATAAAATGCAAATAAGAAAACTAATATCCAGAAACTTTGACACCTTGTCTTTTTAAATGATTTTAATATCAATTTCAATAGAATTAATTATATAATTTTATCTCTACCTATTTCTGTCCGCCCCCCGTTAGCAACTTTCACGCTACAACAATAATATTGGCTGCACGATTCACGAATTTTTCAAAATTGCCGGCCTCTGCGCAATCAACTCTATTGCATGTCGCCTTCAGAGTCTGCGTGTTGTATTTTCCACATAGTTTTTCAAGACCCAATGTTGAAAAACAAGTTTATTGAATTGAATCCTTTGACACCAAGCCTTGTAAAGCTGAGCACATGTGCAACTGTCGTGCATCAATTTATTTTCTGTTCCTCACGCCTGACTCAATCAATGAACAGGCTTCAGAAATTTAATTGTGAAACGATAACTAAGGCGAGTAAAACTTTTTACCATTCGGCGAATCTTTTATCATTAGATTGCAATTTTTTACGATATAGCTGTTCCATATTTAGATATGTAAATGAAATTCTGTATTTTTACATTATCATATATAATGCACACTTGGAATCTCAAAAATATAACTTTATGATGAAGTAAATTACCCCTTACCATGAAATTGGAGGTAATTAAACGCGTCATATTTGATATTTTGCTCGATTGAACAGCTTTCATACTCCGCATGCAACATGAGATGCTCATCCTGACTACCTTACCTTCGCCAATCTTTCGAATGAGTCAGTCAAAAACTTGTTTGATTCTATGCTTGTGATCGCGCTCTGAAGCACAAAAAAAACGCTTACTGTGGTCATCGCTGTCAAGCATGAAAATAAAGAGCTGACTGTGGCAGAGCTCGCCAGCGCAAATAGAGAGCTGACTGTGACAGAACTCGCAGCACAAATAGAGAGCTGACTGTGACAGAGCTCGTAAGCACGAATAAAGAGCTGACTGTGACAGAGCTCGTAAGCACGAATAAAGAGCTGACTGTGACAGAGCTCGTAAGCACGAATAGAGAGCTGACTGTGACAGCGCTCGTACGCACGAATAAAGAGCTGACTGTGACAGCGCTCGTACGCGCGAATAAAGAGCTAACTGTGACAGCGCTCGTAAGCACGAATAAAGAGCTGACTGTGACAGCGCTCGTACGCGCGAATAAAAGCTAACTGTGACAGCGCTCGTAAGCACGAATAAAGAGCTGACTGTGACAGCGCTCGTACGCGCGAATAAAGAGCTAACTGTGACAGCGCTCGTACGCACGAATAGAGAGCTGACTAACATCGCCGTATAATGCATGGATCGCCGTAAAGCTCTGTGAAATCGCCGTCAATGAACGAATGTACGAGTTAAACTGACTGCAACAACGTCGTGCGTAGGCAGAATAGAATGAACTCGCACTTAGAAAATAAAAAAATAAAAATAAAAGTAATAAACCCAATAAGTTGAAAGTATTTCAAACGAATAATTTTGATGATCTAAAATCTTGACAACTCAATATTCGTGTCTTACGTGATTTCTTCACGTGCATCGGTGTTCAGCTTCATTGTTTTGAAAGACCTTAAATTCAACTGTAATGCAGCTAGCTTAATTCTTAATCTCATATTTCGTGAAGATCGACAAATTTAATGATTAACTGAATAGAATAATGACATATATGATTATAAAATAATGACATCCCTTTAGGTCTTGTTTGAACTTAGTTCCTACGTAAATAACTCCTCAGTTAGAGATATCTATATACGTAGTATTCACCTATTGGTTTTATCCATTCTCGATTTAGTTGGATCATTGACACATTTTTTCGGTATAAATATCATTTTAGACTTTACTTCTTTTCTAAAAGTCATTGCCTCAGCTTACGTCAATTAAGTGTTTTTACTCAAGGCTTCAACCGCAGGAAGATTCGGAAGGTTCTCTGTAGCTTTCTTAATGATGTTCACTTGGCTTGTACATTACGCTCTGAACTGAGCGCTGTCTGATAACTGTCGCCCCAAACTATGCGCGACGCAACCTGGCCGCTACGAGCGCCAACCGCACATTTCGCGGCAACTTTGCATTGCTCGCAAATTACCTGTACATTCTGTGCACAGTGTACATTCTGCGCACAGTGTACATTCTGTGCTTCTGTTCACAGTGTACATTCTGCGCACAGTGAACATTCTGTGCACAGTGTACATTCTGCGCACAGTGTACATTCTATGCACAGTGTACATTGTGTGCTTCTGTTCACAGTGTACATTCTGCGCACAGTGAACATTCTGTGCACCGTGTACATTCTGTGCACAGTGTACATTCTGTGCACAGTGTGCATTCTGCGCACAGTGTACATTCTGTGCACAGTGTACATCTGTGCGCAAAGTACATTCTGTGCACAGAATGTATACGCTGATTTTTTACGGATTACATGGATTTTCGCTGTGATGCTCAGAATTATTGAATGTGAGCATTACTGACTGGGATGCTCAAAATAAGATTAAGAAATAGATTAAATTTAGATGAGAACTATTATATAACAATGATCTTTTCAATCTGATACGGAGCAAAATAAATTTCGTTCTATCAATGTTTACCCTTTTACGTAACTTTAATCAATATATATATTGATGCCGGTGCAAGCTATATATAAATCTCTCTAAAAAGTGTCGGATCGATTAGTGATATCTTCTGTCCTCAAGATAGAGGCGAATGTGAATATTTTTAATACAGTTAAATGTTTATGAAAAAAATTGTATTGTTAGGAAACGCCTTTCAATAATAATTTCATCGATAGTTACGTTACGTGTTTTGTCATTTCGGTTTTTTAGTGAACTATTACGTGAACTCGTGTAGACCCGTCCCGTATCTTGTCATTGTTAAGTGATCCACCACAGAGGTTAGTGCTTGTATTATTTATCGTGTTAATCTACAGTTTTGATATAGTGGTGGTCTTTCTCGTGATATTGAATATTATTTATGTTAATTTATTATTTGTGTGCTATATTCATTTTTTAGTGTTGTTTTAATTCAAGTTCTCTAATTTGTATTTATTTGGGCTTTTCAGCGCGTGTTCGAACCTGTGACATGACAACGAATTAATAGGCAAGGGCTAAATAGTACGACTCACCGTTTATAGTTTAATTTTTTTCATGTATTTATCATTCATTTATTATTATAATTCTTAATTTATCATTTCTATTCATCTTTTATTTGCGATCATTGGTCAAATGTCTGGGCTCAACGAAACCCTATTTATTGATTAGACCCCAACACTATATTTTAATATTATTTTTGCCATGGTTTCACTCAGAAACCGTAAACTATTTTGTAACTAAATTCAGGTTAATGCACTTCTGTACTAGAATTAATTCAATAAATTTTCATAAATAAAAATTCATGTATTCTTTGCTAGAATTCTTGAGCTATTGCTGTACTCATGAATAAACAACTCTTTATGATTGTGTTTAATTACTAATTTCATTTAAGACCACACGCGAGAGATCTATTAAGCGTTGGGTGTTCCCAGCCGATCTATCTAGCGCTCATTGAGGCATGACACAGCGCAACAGGCGGGCCTTGAAGCAAGACTAATTATTGAACGTTGCCCTGTAATATCTTTTAATACTCTAGTATTTCCTAACAAGCTGGATATAGTGGCTAATTATTGAACATTGCCCTGTAATATCTTTTAATACACGAGTATTTTCTTACAAGCTGGATGTACTACTTTCTAAAGAGAAGATCCCGCCTACAAAAATGAGAGAAGGAATTATCCAAGTACTTCGTTTGAAGCTAAGGCTTTAAACAATTACTTCATTGTAAGATAGAGCTTTTAATATGCAAGTACTTCCCCAAAAGATGGAACCTTCATTACCTAATTATTTCCTAGGAAGCTAGAAAAAGCATTTACTACCAATAGTGCCTACGGAGCCAGAGCTTGTACTACTAAAGTAGTTGCTTCAAAGCTTTAGCTTTTAATTCTCAAGTGCTTCTTATGACGAAAGTGCTTCATTTACGCAAATACCCAATGTCATTACGAATTAGTGAACTATTACTATTTCGTATTTCATTACTAGTGAACTATTACTACTATATTTATTCTATAACTATTATTCCTTCCATAAAAAATTTCGATTTCTTGAATTTCGATAAACTATTGGATATTGATATTTAGTCTTTTATTTTCCTGCTTCCATATATTGTATTCCTTTTATAAGAGAAAGAAAACGATGTGCAAAACTTTATTTTAAACTGTCAATCAAAGCAACAAAGCGGTAAACTTGTTAGATCTTCTCGCTTTTATTGCAGCCATCGCAACCCATGCACTTGTAAACGAGCCTCAGAAGCTCTAGCTCAAAAATAATCGTTTGAAAATTGTAAATTTTTCAAATCGAGGTTTGACATGAAGAGAATAAATTCTATCGCTGATCAAGGTTGATGGGATATATATTGTCTTTTGAATTCAACTGCCGGTGTGGAAGGATGAATTGCTACGTTTCCGTAAGATCGATAAAAGAAACTCTTACTATCAGTTGAAGAAATTCTCACTATCCGTAGAAGAAATTCTCACTATCCGTAGAAGACAACCTGACAATCCGTAGAAGAAATCCTCACTATCAGTGGAAGAAATACTCTCTATCGGGAAAAGAAATCCTCACTATCCGAAAAATAAGTCCTCACTATCAGTAGAAGAAATTCTCACTATCAGTGGAATAAATACTCTCTATCGGGAAAAGAAATTCTCACTATCCGAAAAATAAGTCCTCACTATCAGTAGAAGAAATCCTCACTATCCCAAAAAGAAATCCTCAGTGTCGGAAGAAGAAATCCTCAGTGTCGGTAGAAGAAATCCTCACTATTGGTAGAATAAATCCTCACTATCCGAAGAAGAAATCCTCACTATCGTTATGAATCAATCCTCACAATCAGTGAAAGAAATCCTCACTATCGGTAAAAAAATCCTCACTGTCACTGGAAGAAATATTCACTATCAGTAAAAGGAATCCTCACTATCAATATAATAAATCCTCACTTTCAATACAAGAAATCCTCATTATCCGAAAAATAAATCCTCAGTATCAGTATAGAAGAAATCCTCACTATCAGTAGAAGCATTCTCACTGCCATTGGAAGAAATACTCACTATCAGTGGAAGAAATCCACAGTATCAGTAGAAGAAAACCTCATTATTAATAGAAGAAATCCTCACTATCCGTAGAAGAAATCCTCACTACTAGTAGAATAAATCCTCACTATCCGTGGAAGAAATCCTCACTATCCGTGGAAGAAATCCTCACTATCCGTAGAAGAAATCCTCACTATCCGTAGCAGAAATCCTCATTATTGACAGAAGAAATCCTCATTACTAGTAGAATAAATCCTCACTATCCGTGGAAGAAATCCTCACTATCCGTAGAAGAAATCTTCACTATCCGTAGAAGCTGCTGGGTGACTACGTCTCCATCTTTATACGAGTGACTCTAAATCACTGACATGCAGGTTCAGTTCATGGAAAAAGCAGAGAGTTTTCCCACTTGTATATTATATAACAGCTGTACAGAGTTGCATTGTGCAGCTGTACAGAACAGCTGTACAGAGCTGCATTGTGCAGCTGTACAGAACAGCTGTACAGAGCTGCATTGTGCAGCTGTACAGATCAGCTGTGGCTAGGGTGAAAAGTGGAGTACCACAGGGAACGGTACTCGGCCCAATCCTCTTCCTCATCCACATCGCCGACATACATGTAGATGTGGCAGTGAACCACGCCACTGCATCGTCATTCGCGGACGACACCAGGATATTAATGACCATCACGGACAGGACGGACAGTGAGAGGTTACAAGAAGACCTCTCTGCAATATATGACTGGGCCTTAGTGAACAACATGCAGTTCAACGGGACCAAGTTTGAGGTCCTGAGGTGCAGAGGAACCGGGAGAGCTGGAATGGATCACCGCTACCTGGCACCTGACAACTCGGAAGTCGAAGAGAAGCGACTCGTTCGTGATCTAGGAGTGTTGATAAACAATCAGGTCAATTTTGATGATCACATACCGGCAATAACCGCAAAAGGTAGACAACAGGTGGGGTGGATCTGGCGGACGTTCAGAACGAGAGAAGCGGAACCGATGATCACACTCTTCAGAGCCCTTGTAATACTATCCTTGAATACTGCTGCCAGCTCTGGACTCCGTTCACACTAGGCGCAATACGGCAACTGGAAGGAGTCCAACGAACCTTTACTTATTTGTGGCTTGTATGGGTTTGGTTGAGATCAAGTGCTCAGTTGCCTCGAATTGAACGAATGGAGACATACTGTAGCAACAAAGCATAGCAACACGTGCGCGCAAACGACTCTATACACAAAGCAACAATAATATGCGTACTTACTATAATATAATATACAATACTTACTTACAATAATACTAATAATAAGTACTTACAATAATATGCGTAAAATATCACTTTTTAAAGACAACACTCCTCTAGAGGCCAGTGTCTCCGATGTTATAATTTATAATGAATTTTTTAATTTATTTTTAAATGTATTAAAATATAGTTTTTATTTCATTTCAATATTTATATAATTTTATGGGTTTGGTTGAGATCAAGTGCTCAGTTGCCTCGAATTGAACGAATGGAGACATACTGTAGCAACAAAGCATAGCAACATACGCGCAAACGACGCCACACAGAGCAACAATAATATGCGTTTAAAAATTACTTTTTAAAGACAACACTTCTCTAGAGGCCAGTGTCTCCGATGTTGTACATGTATAATGAACTTTTGAATTTAATTTTTAATTATATTTAAAAATAGTTTTTAATTTTTTCTAATATTTAATTTGTTTTTACATTTTTAAAATTATTTACCATGTCAATGGATTCAAGCATTGTCTCCGACTTAACGCAAGTGTGCAAAATTTCAGATAGATTGGACAGGTGTGGTAAATATCGATTATAAGATTTGTAGCAGACAAACAAACAACAAAAAGTAAAGTTAAAGAGAAGTGCTGTAAAAAAACAACGCAAGTGTGCAAAATTTCAGATAGATTGGACAGGTTTTAAATCTCGATTGTAAAGATTTGTAGCAGACAAACAAACAAACAACAAGTAAAGTTAAAGAGAAGTTTTGTAAAAAAAAACAACAAACAACAAGAAGTTAACTTAAAGAGAAGTGATGTACAAAAAAACAAACAACAAGAAGTAAAGGTAAAGAGAAGTGCTGTAAAAAAAACAACAAGGTTTCCGGTGCATGCAGCGCCACAAAGCTTAAAACTGCTCAGGCGACACTCATAAAGACGCGGCGTCATAAAAGCTTGTCGTCTTAATGCATGCTTCGCACTTCCGACTTTTAATGAGAACAGCATAGAGTTGCTGCGCCGGTGCAGGGTGAAGTGTGCTTCATGCATTGGGAATCAAGACGCTGCGGATGCAGGGTGTATACTTTCAAAAAAAGTTAAGAGATCTTAAGTTCATCAGCCAATCATTGACGGCCTTTCAAGCAAAATCCACCAATCATAGACAAGAAAATAGAGCGCAAGTACTTACGTTCACTTAGCGAATTTTGAAAGTATGGCCCCAGGGCGCTAACTAAATGACTGTATTTACCTGGAGAATAAAGGAAGTCATTCAAAACAAGTATGAGAGACTCACAAATTTGAAAATTCTGATGTAGTAATTATTACAAGTTACCGTTGAATAATTAATAAGTGAGTTTCGTTTAAGAATCTAGAAGAAAATTTTTGTTTAAGTTTTCCCTAAAAACCAGATTCTGTATAAAAATTTGATTAAATGATATGCATTGTATCGCTACCGGTCGTATGAAAGTACGTGAGCGTTATGCTTTATGCTATATGCTATGCGCTATATGCTATATGCTACATATATTCTATCTGCTATATGCTATATACTAAATGAAAGTGCGTAGCGTGGGCTACGGTGCGCAACATCTCAGCGCTACTTCGGCACACTTCATTTATTTTAATTCGTTCTCAATAATTAGGAAATTAAATCAAAAGTTTTTAATGCTCCTTGCTCTGTGTCTAGGTTTTTTTTATATTTCTACCTCCTCCCGTTTTCAATTATAACAGTAAAAGGAGCAAAACCTAATCTAATCCAACCGAACCTAACCAAACTTCACCCAACGTAATTGAAAACGGATGGAAGTAAAAATATATAAAATATCCTCGCTGCAGCATAATGGGCTTTAAAACAGTGTACCTAATTTCATAATTATCAGCTTAGGAGTTGAGGAGAAAAAGCGTTCCGAAGTTCTTAAATTTATTCATTTTAATTTATTTATTGAAAACAGGAGGAAGTATAAGTGGGGAACACATTCTCACCGCAACGCAATAAGCACTTAAATATTTGTACCTAATAATTATCAAACATTAATTGAATGAATACGGAAGTGGATATAAATCATTTGGTTGTATCGGGCCAACATTTGGTTGTATGGGGCCAACATTTGGTTGTATGGGGCCAACATTTGGTTGTATGGGGCCAACATTTGGGTGTATGGGGCCAAGATTTGGTTGTATGGGGCCAACATTTGGTTGTGTGGGGCCAACATTTGGTTGTATGGGGCCAACATTTGGTTGTATGGGGCCAACATTTGGTTGTATGGAGCCAACATTTGGTTGTATGGGACCAACATTTGGTTGTATGGGGCCAACATTTGGTTGTATGGGGCCAACATTTGGTTGTATGGGGCCAACATTTGGTTGTATGCTGGGACAAAGGATGTACTAAGCAGTAGCGGGAGCTTCAATCTGACTGTTATCATTAGCTCTTTCTTATAACCAAGAGATATCACCATTTCTAAACATGTTTAAAATACTAGTATCATGTTTGTCTTCATTAACTTACCAGTAGTATCGAACTTTATCTCTGTCAGACGGTAGGTATTCTGCCTCAGTTCACGAATCTTGTTGGATCATTATATAATATCAGTCAATTCCCACGTGTAATGATATATACTTTGCACAATTTAACAAAATTGTAGTTTGATAATTGCCATGCTCGCAAGGTAAGACCATCGGGTAGAAACCTCGAATTTGAATTATATGTGCTGCTAATTTCTCCCGCTGCAGCGTCAGCATTTGTGAGGTACATTTCGGCCGTCGGGGCGTGAGAGTTAATCTTAGCATAGCGGTTTCAGCGTTTATTAGGCAGTAGGCCTGTCGCCGATTCTTAACATCGCAGAACATTTACAGCTTGTTGCGGTCTCGAACTCGCAAAGCATTTGTGAGGTAGTTCTGCCGTCGGGGCGTTAGAGTTTATCTTAACAGGACCATAAATGTTATTAATTTAATTTAATTTAATAATAGACATTTAATTCTTTAGAATACTTTGGAAGAGTTACAAGTATATACCAGATCGCGATTTACCTGATAGCCATCCATGAATGGCATTTTCATCCTTGCTTCTTGTCGTTACTTAGCTTTAGGTAAAATTTGTTATAAAAAATTTTTGCGAGATGAATTTGCAACGTAAAAAGGAGCAAGACTGGCTAGAAATGTAAGTTATTGCAGCCTTGTTCGTACATTTTTCTATGACGAAGGCTGGCCGTATTATTTTTCTATGACGAAGGCTGGCCGTATTATTTTTCTATGACAAAGGCTGGCCGTATTTTCAGACAGCACGCCGTTCTAAAATAACAGATCACGCGATTGTCGGAACAACACGCATGTCCGTGAGAAGCTTAGTTGTGAGGAAACATGTGGGCTGCATGGATGTGATGAAACATGAATTTTTCAGCCTTTTAGAATATGCATGTTCGTAATTTCAGCTCAGCAAATCGTGTTCTAATAATTTGGTTTTACAGGTAAAATTAATTATTTTTGCCTTCAGAAATACAATATTAATGGTTACACCTACTCATTTGCATAACCTTTTTCAAAAAGATTTTAATTTTTCACTTTAGGTAGCACGTTGAAATTTGGCATGTCTGTTAAAACTCCAACTTGAACCTAAAAGCCTCGATCGCTAAGGCCAATATTGGTTCAACCATTGCTGATTTCCGCAGTGCTTTTTATTGCAATTTCTAATAATTTTATTATAAATTGATGGTGACTTTTTAATCATTTTAGTAAATAATATGAATTTTTACGCACTTCTGTGAGTGGGAGTCATGTAAGAGTTTAGGTTACAGTATCATATGGCATTGATATCGTGTCATTTTGAACCAAAACTAATACTAAGATGCCATTTTTGCGATGAGATTACATTGACCTTCAGTAACAAGTATAGATCTTAACGATATAATATTTGGTTTAAATTTTTGAATGAAGTGGAATCGTAATTCCCCAATTCTCACGGAGAAAATCTGTGACTTTTTTACTACGTCATCTATTTTCTGCAACTTATTTTACATGAGATGGGTGAGGTTGATTTGGATGCCTAGCATACTGATACTTTCAGCACATTCGTTATAATTTTGGGCCTTATGCTAATAATTTTCAAATAAATATTTTACAACTTTAATTCCGATTTAATTCCGAACTGCAACAAGCTCGTAGAAAAATCAATCCAGATGTCAATCGAATTTTATTTTAACCTGATCAGTCTCCCATCAGATCCCAGGTCTTGTATTGAATTAATATTCATTGATATCGCCCAGAAAACACGGCGCTGTTCACCGCATTAAAAAAAATCAGGCTCGCAGCCAAGCGGCAGACATCGCTGCCTTATATCGTGCATGAGCTCGTGCTATCGTTACATAGACCTTCTTAATGAGACTTCATTAGCAAATTAAACTAATTTATTACATTGGAGGCTGACCTTCGAATAAGTAGACTTAAGCATATCTAAATTATCTAGGTTTATCATATTAAATGGGTAAAAGCATTCAAATACATGCTTATTGTCGTGAGAAGCATATAGCATATCATGTATCTTCATAGAAGTTCCATGACTTCATATGATATGTAAATTGTCGAAAATCCCTAAATTAATTCACATACAAATACATGAACTTTTAATAAAACTTAATAAATTGAACTTGTTTTCATTAATATTTTCAAATCTCGACAGTCGACGCTCATGCGAACTCCAATGGCGCCTTCTCCTCTAATTGGGCTTCAATAATTGCGACAAGCGAGTCCCAGTAAAAATTTACAGACGCGGCAGCTTCTGATTTGGATTACCAGAAGCTGGGGCGACTCTAAATTTTGTTAGGGGTGGTCGTCTCGAGATAAAAACCTTTACAGTCCCTAAATAAAGGGACCTGTAGGGACAAGTCACGTCCCATATCTGTCTAGCCCTTGAGAACATTTGTCTTTTGAGCCCAGGTGAGGCAGAATACCAATGGGAAAAAGATATAAGGTAACTAAAATGATCCATGTTTTTATACGAACTTATAATTTATTTCGGAATCATAAAACCAGTGAAAAATGGAACAACATTTATAATTAAGTTCTTACAATTAATAAGGTTGTAACTAATTGGTTTAGTGATGAGTAAAGAATTAATACTTTATTAATTGCGATTCGTATAAGTTGAGCGAGTAATTGTTTTTCAATAATTCAAATATCCCTTGAAAGATAGTGAATCTGATTCGTAGATCAGATACACATTTTTATCAATAATAGTAAAGGAGCTGGACAATTTGACATATAAGTATTTATATACGATCACACACCACTTCAACTTTCAGTTTGTTTGTTCAAAAATAATTTTTTATAATATTAATATTGTGCTATACGCATTTTTATGCCTAGTTGTCGATTAATTTATTGTTAAATAATTGATTTAAAGAAACACAAAAAGTAAAATTTGGTTAAGAATTTCCCTTTACATTGACATTTTCCAAAAGTGCCATCATAGTTGATAATTAATGCGGTAAATGAAACACGATTTAGACACAACGTTCTAGTTGGATTTAGATGAAAAATATGTAGGAATAATAATAGAGGAATAAGAAAAGAGGAATAATTTAAATTAATACTAATAGACTAATAATCTGAAGGAATGATAATAGAGGAATAATTTAAAGGAATACCAATATATAAATAATTTGAAAGAATAATAATAGAGAACAAGATGTTCTAGTCGGCTTTAGAGGAATAATTTCATTATTATCAAACCTGAAAAATTTTTGCAATACTTCCCCTCAGTATTTTGCTTAATTAACTTTGATCTCAATAAACTACCAAGAGATCCGAGTGGTTATTTAACTCGCAAAATTATCACCTAATTAAAAATAATTTGCGCTTTTCTAAAAAGAAAAAAATTCTGCCATAGAATGCGTCTTTCAATTACTATTTATTGTTATTTATATCATGTATGCCAATAGATCGCCTCTTTAGCATCTAAGATAGTTCAAAATTGTTTTAAAAAAAGCGTTCACGATCAACAATTCGCGTGGCATGCAACTCCGTTTACAACGAATGGCCAATTTAGCAAGGCGCTTCTTAATGTATCGCACGCGAGCTCAAGCTTTAGCTCAACTAACTAAATAAGAGGAATAATCGAGGGATATTAAACCAGTTAGTTAGTCCAGAGGTATGATCACCAGGTGTTCGATCAGTTAGTTCAGTGCAGAGGTATAATCAGAAAGTGTTCGATCAGTTAGTTCAGTGCAGAGGTATAATCAGTAGGTGTTTGATCAGATAGTTCAGTGCAGAGGTATAATCAGAAAGTGTTCGATCAGTTAGTTCAGTGCAGAGGTATAATCAGTAGGTGTTTGATCAGATAGTTCAGTGCATAGGTATAATCAGGAGGTGTTCGATCAGTTAGTTCAGTGCAGAGGTATAATCAGGATGTGTTCGATCAGTTAGTTCAATGAACAGGTATAATCAGGAGGTGTTCGATCAGTTAGTTCAGTGCAGAGGTATAATCAGGAGGTGTTCTAAAAGTTAGTTCAGTGCAGAGGTATAATCAGGATGTGTTCGATCAGTTAGTTCAATGTATAGGTTTAATCAGGAGGTGTTAGAAACAGTTAGTTCAGCGCATCGGTCAATGTATGGTCAAGGAAAAACTTACTTACCTTTACTTTCCTTGCTTTCCTTACTTTCCTTACTGCTCAATCATTTAGTTCATTACAGTTGCATAAAATACGAAACGTCCATTCAGTTCAATGCCGAGTTATTATCACGATGTGTTCAGTAAATCAGTTAAGTGCAGACCATCTAATACATAATCAATGGAGACAGCTTTTAAGACGAAAATCTCGAGTTTTCAATGTTTTAATTGGCAGAGTCTTTGTTTTTCATTTCGTAGATAATTTTCGATTTAATAAAAACAATCGTATAAATAAAAAATTAGATCTTTACGCACTGCAGTGAGTGACAGATAGCGCATTTTCACGTCCGTCCGTCCGTAAAGTCACGGACAGACGGACGAACGGACATGACGAGCATAATAGCGCATTTTTTCCATAAATGAGAAAATGCGCTAAAAAATACCTCCATCACCTTCATGTCTCGCGGTCTCTCAATACTTGTACCCTAAATAAAGGCTTAGAGCTCTGTTTGAACTTTAGACAAGTTCAATAATTTCAGCCGGTGGCGCTGAGTGCATCTCAACTGCACCTTGAATAAGTAAGCGCTATACTGTGAGTTTCCAGTGAAAATTTAGACGCGGCAGCTTCTGATTTGGATTACCAGAAGCTGGGGCGACTCTAAATTTTGTTAGGGCTATTTCGCGCGGGCACGACGCAGACGCTTCCTAGCAGGCATTCGGTGGTTGAATCAACGTTGAATCAACTCCGCACTACGATATTGAGATCATGGTGAAAGGAGGTTTAGAATGAAAATTGAAGCATTGAAGTTTTACGTCCCTTCTTGTGTTGGTTAGATTTCGACATTGATATGACGTTTAATTTTGGTTGTTCAACATTTCAACCTGAAATCAATCAATAATCAATGTTGTTTTAACGTCAGATGCCTGCTGGGTTATTATGATAAAAACTTCTATGGTACCTTCCTTCAAACGTTCCATACCTCATACTCCTCTACGGAAATATTAATCGTAGCATTAAACAAAATACAAGGTTCAAAGAAACCAAGAATCTCATTTACTTTGTATATACGGCTAAACTCATGAAAGGTTTTGTAATAACACAACGCTGGTGAAGAAAAATTCTCTGAAATTAACTTCCTACGAACGAAAAGGTTAAATTACTTTATGGCTTACGGCGAGCCACACCCCGCTTATGTGTGTTAGCACTCAAACTCATATCGTCACGCGTCATATCAGCACGCATCATATCAGCACGCATCATATCAGCACGCATCAATTCTGCACGCATCATATCAGCACGCATCATATCAGCACCCATCACATCAGCACGTATCATATCAGCATGCATAGCGCCTGATCCATGCATAGACTAATAAGCATGGACATAACGCATTATGCGAGTTGCATCTCATTACCATATAAACGTCAGCTCCGTTCAGCATAATTGATATTTCTAATTCAACATTAATACAAGCCGTGGTTCAATCTACTAAAAGAATATAATTTATTAACTCGGATACTTGTTCATGCCATTTTGTTCCTGTGATAGCTAACGAATCCATGCATTTGAAGATTGCGTTTCTTTGAGTTGTTGAGTTAAAAAATATTTTTCTTGCAAATAATCAAAGTTCTGCTTTAAAAATATAGTAAAAGCAATGTTTGAAAGCACGCATCTCTAAGCGATATTTTTCATCATTTCAGCAAGTAGGAATGCACCTCGATCAGATCACAAGTAACCAATAATGAGAAAAAGTAATTTATATATTATAGTTCAATTTATTCCTTTGATGAAGCGAAATCAGTTCCTCAGGAGTTTCTTTGAAAGTTAAAAATACCAATACCTTCCTCATTTCATGCTGAAATTTCAATATTTCCCAAAAAAACTGTCCCACTTTACGGTCTGGAAAATTAATGAGAAGACGGCGGTAAACCCCTGTAAACAATGGACACATGATGTCCTTTGTGAGCGCTAAATATTTTCCGGAAAAACGATCATAAATTATGCTCACAAAATTACGCTCACCGCGCTGATTATGTTAATTATCGCTATGGACACTCTGCTACGCAAGCTAATTACTTCAATTAGCGTTCGAAAATCTAACTAATTACGCTGGTTGCTAATCATTCCGAATTAAATTAGTTTCATTCAATTAGGAAAGGTTATTTATATATTTTTCTGGATCTTATTATAACTCTGGACCCATGCATGGCACGCCAATTAACAATTTAACAATTCTTCTCAAATTCAGTAGAATTCTAATATATTAAATGTATTCTGTAGTTCCTTATATGTTATGCACTGCTTCTTATTTTAAGTATAAAGATTCATTTTTTTCAGGTTGCCTGGTATTTTCTCTTGAATTGTTGAAATTGAGGTTAAATTATTGTATTATATGTTGGGCTAATACTGGAGATATAGTCTATATGTTATTAACCCGTGAACCTCCTATGGCGCACAAGTGCAGTCGAGACGGACCTCTTACAAAGGGTAAATAACTTCTAAAGATTTGTAAGGTTTTAAAAAAAACTTATACAAGTGGAATAAGGAGTGAATATTATTAAGCCGGAAATTAACCTCCCACAAAAGTAGAGTAATGAGTGAAGATTTTCAAGCATAAAATTAAACCTCCTTCGCAAGGGGAATGAGGAGTAGAGATTTATAAATAAGCCTCCCACAATGAATATAAGTGAGTTAACATATAAAAGCGTAAAGTAAACTTCTTATAAAGACTGAAAATGAGTTTAAGTTTGGAACTTTCCCTGAACATCTCAACGAGACAAAACAAGTGATGAGACCTGAGTCGAAGTGATGGGACCTGAGTTTCTGTCGAAGAAAATAACTATCGACTCACAAGCAGCCCTGGATTCTTTACCAAATCTTAATAATCGCCTTTTATAGTACAATTATTTTATTCAGAGCCTCACAAAGTGTTTTTTTCACTAGATTCAAATGAATGGACACTAAAAGATGCAATTTTTCTCTTGCTTTTCCCCAAACACTTTGACCTTTAACTTCTCACTTCACATTTACTTTACCAACAGAGAAAAAAAATAAAATATTAAGCAAGACTCTAGTCAAAGAATATCTGCTTCCATCAGTCGCAAGAGGCGCAACGCAGCTCGAAATCTGAAATCTTAAAATTTAAAGTTCCCCTTCGAAAACTTTATATTGCAACATGAACATGAGCCTCAAAATCATCAAAAGATGGATTGACCCAAAGTTTGTTGGGTGAACGATTTCACGCGATATTTTAAAGTATTCGTATCGGTTGCATATGGATATAATTCGCATTGAGCTTTTAATTTCGGCAGCAGTTATTGCTTAGGTAATAAACTGCGTTCAGGTTCACTGGGAACAAAAGATTAATTAACATCCAACGCCTCTAGCAATTATGATAGGATTTTAGGATCATCTGTTTATTACAGACCGCTGCGCAGTCTCCAAATACTGACACTGATATATGGTCCGGGCCGATTTAGATGATCGCTTTGTATAACGGGTGAATAATCACCACAGACGCTGATGAACCGTTCGCTTGATTGTTTTGCATGAACTTATGTCGGTTTATAAAACTAACGAGGTGTTATCAACGATTATTTATCCACCTGGCAATATTTCCATTCATGGTTATCGACTTCTTCCATTTGATTGAATTCTGAAATGCTTCTCTCAACCAATCTTCGTTAGTTTTGGGCAGACGAAACATATGAATAAACATTATAACATGACTGAGTCACCTCAATGTGTCAACATTTTATATATAACTGTGAACCTCTGCACTGCACAGTCACGCAGGTATGAAGGAGAGAAGTCGCGCCTGTTCACATCAAATACTGGCTGTCTGCATAGACCTTTCATTTTAGAACAAACCTAATTTACAGTTAGAAAATGATCATCCTTGGATCTCATTCTTTCCTATTTTTGGGGGAAGAGGTATAATTGGTCGCAAACTGGAATTGAAGACATTTAAAATATATATAACATTAACCTTGAAGCATTAAAATACGCTACAATTTTTGGCCCTATTTGTCAAATTCCAAACCTCATTTGACCATACATTTATCATAAAAAACTTGTTCAATAGAAGAAGCTATGTTTAACAAGAGGTGATATGCTCCAACGCTAATGCATACTATCAATCAATTCATAATCAATTTTTAAAAATACGTTGCAATACATTAAAAGGATCTAATTTTTTTTGCAATCGGGAAAATTCTCTCATATGTTGAACCCATCATTCATCGCAAATGAAATTAAAATGTATCGAATAAACAGAAAACAGCCTACCGCATTGAAAAACCTGACAACATTGGCGATGTTACAGAGGAGGCTTTAACGTAGGCTTTGCCATCTATTCCAACGGGAAATCGAGTTTCTAACTCTATTCTCTTGGGATTTATCAAGTCTCCAAACCCCCAAATAATATACATTTCGGCATGTTTTTCTCTTGTTGTTCATGAACTTCATCACAGCCTATATAAATCGAATAACCAACCTTTTTGACGCGAATAACTGTATAAATTTGAGTTACTTTTGCCTCTTTCATTTATCCATTTTTTAGTTTGATAATTTTAGTCTTCACTTTCTTAAAATATTTGGCTCGTCTGAATTTTCAGATCAAAATTTGTTATCTAATTTCATTTGAGCTTGTCATGTATCGAAACAATACTAAAATAAATTTGTGTATCGGTTGTGAGGAACAAGCTCACAATTTAAATAGTGATATTCAAATCACTGTTAAAAATTGAGGTAAAAATGTTAGAGGTCAAAAACAGTACAGCAGATGTCAATGATAATTGAGACCGATTGATTAAATTAGAATTTTTTAAACGCAATTGATCTGAGCAAGACTCAAGGGAAATTTTTTCCGCGTTAGTAGTGTTTTATTCCAGAATTTATTTCTACCACTCGACAAGCAGATAGAGATTTTATCACGCTACAATTCTTTCCTTAACGTAATTTTACGAAATTTTAGCTCGTGTTGCTGGTCTCAACTCGTTGATTTTATTATTTAAGATCACAGCTTTATGAAATGCTACATCGACTATACTGTGAAGCAAATATTGAATAAGACTCAGTTTATTCAATTTGAACACAACTGTTGAAATTAAGTTGTAATATTCAGACGAAACATTAATTCTCATTGCAGTAACGAGACGGTGCTGTTCGATGCGAAGAGTCGCTGTACCGCGGCAACGCGATAGCACTCATCAATTTTGAGATCAGAGGCTTCCTTGCCTAGGATTTCAATTTTAAGATCTGTTCAAAATTCATAGCCCGCGCGAAAATCTCTGGATTGACAAAGAATGAATATGATGATGACCATTTGAAGAGAAATCGAGTTAGCGGATTAGAGTAACAGATTTTCGTGACGGGAATTGAATAATGTTAAGGTGGTTTCGGCTGTCATTTTCTGCCAAAATTGGTAGTGGGTGCTTGGAATTTTGTCAGATCAATATTTTTTATAAAAACGATAATGAAAAATTCTCAAACGAATGGATATAAAATATTAAAGAATGTGACTTAGACAGAAAATTACTGTATCACAATATGTACTTTTTGACTCTTTTTCGGTTGATCCACCATTGGAGATAAATGCATTCTCATTATTTGTTATGTCATTTGAGGGCAATGAATACTACTCTTAAACTAGTCATTTATGGAAGATTGAAGCAAACAGATGCTTCTTTTAAGTAAATGCTTTCATGTAAGAACTGCACACACCGGACGATTTTCAGTTGAGTTAATCCTGATAATCTATGCTGGGGTATCCTTATGAGCCACTTAAAATTAAGAAAATTATTCAGCCTACATTCACGCGAGAAGTTTTTTTTATCAAAACAAGCTGAATTCCTAGAATCTTTTGATTTGAAGAAAATCTTACATTTTTGCTTCCGGTTCTAAGATAAATTTTGACCAGGCCAATTCTCCAGGAAGATAGCAGCAACCCTAACTGCGCAAATGTAATTTTATTTTTTTCGAATTGCATTATTACATTATTAATTACATTAATTACGTCACATCATCTGACACACGTTATCTTCTTTACAGGATGGCTGAGATGAAAGCTCATTACCAGCGTTTGAAAGCTTGCTACAAGTCATGTTTTTTCAAGTAAATGTGCAGGAAATGTTGTGGAATAATATTTACATTCCTTATAAGCATCCGATCCATATGTAAGAATCCTTATATCCAGTCTGAGGTCTAAAGTCTAGTACAATTTTTTTGTTCCAACTTTTTTTGTTTTTCGATATTCAATTCTGTTGCGCCTTGGTAATGCTTGCAAAAAAAGTATTTACTCATGTATAGATTGTCGCAATGTCGCTTGTTGCAATTTTAGCCTAGAGGTTCAATCACAAGCCTCTCACAGTTTAAGAGTTATCACGAAACGAAAAATAGGTAATTGTCCATACATTTTCAGAGTTTCATGTGTATCCTACACGGAAAATTATTCATTAGTAGTATATCTTGATACAGTATCTCCCTAAATGTGTCTGTTAATTTTGTAATATCTTTACTGCGTCATTAATTTTTCCTTTATGTTTAGGAACTGTGAATTCCCTTATAACACCGTCATACAATATCAAGCACAACATTATCAACTTCCTGTAGAACATTGTCAACTTATACCCTACTATCGACAGCTCCTGATGCAAAATCGTCAACTTCTACAAGAAAATTGTCAAATTATAACTCGCACATTTATTTCATAAAATTTAGAACCCTCAAAAAATTATATAGAAAAATGTATCAGCGCATTAACGATTAGTTAGTATCACTATTTCATATTGATATTTTTTGTTTTCATATCGCAAACAAATGGAAATGAACTCCATCTCCGGTTTTCAGAATGGCTCAGGCCTCCGTCCCCGATAAAGGGCTAACCAGGTTTCCGGATCGGGCCGCTGGCCCGCTTAAGATTCCGTCCAGCTGCGTCCGGAGATCCGGGATTCCGAAGTTGCCGGTGACCACAGACGGGCTCGTGGCTTTGCCCGGACTCATCGTGAATTTAAAGTAACTTTGCCGTCGCAAAGTTTGGCCGCCGCCCGAACTTTTCTATGGTGATATCTTTCCCAGCCCGATGAAGTCGTCGTCTTCTCGAGAAATCTTACAATGCTATGCTTTCTCTGGACAGATTTATGACTGGCAACAAGTATCAGTTTCCATAGTCTTTCTGCTCAGCAAGTAACACAAGACTTTTACATGTTTACACAGGTTTTTTACGCTTAAATCACTTATATGTCCACAGTAATTTAATCACCCATCGCTAATATTTTACCCCGATATACATAGCTTCATTTACTTTTTACTTCATTTATGCTAAGCATGGAAAATTAGACACGATGATGCATCTCTTCCGTCTGGTGAGAAAAACAAGAGCTCGGTTGCAATTATGCAGCTTTAAAAACGCTATTCAGTCGCGCGTTTGATAATTGTCAAAGTTTTTATTTCTATTCAATGTTTTGTGCACGATTCGGTTATTAATTACACTGGTGTCGAAGCGAAGTAACGTCGCTAAATAGGCACCTCTTCAATCTGTTGAAAGTTAATTTTTGATGTTGATTATTAATTATATAATTGTCTTCATACTACCAGTCGTGAACTAATGGTAAGAAAAATCCAAACTGAACAATTATATCTTAAATTTTAGTAAAATTCTGCGAACAAATGGATGAGTACCAACGCAAAAAATAGGCAAAGAGAAAACAGGATTACTTACATAAAATGTTAACTTAAAAAAAAAACGAGCTTGTTCGGCATTCAGATACGATTTCGTAGAAAATTCCATAATATTTTCCCTTGAAGAGACAAAGAACAATTCTCGTACGAACACAATTGAATTTCACGATGACCGTTATTATTCACCGGAAAAATGCTAAGGTAAACATCGGCAATATATTGCAATGTGATATAATGCCTTATCTTCTTATTCAGAAAAACATATAATGAAAAGAAGCTGAGGGAACAAAATTATAATTTAGAGACGATATTTAGAATCCCTTACACAAAACTTGACCGCAACGTCCTGAGTTTCTTTTCTCTGGTCACGTCGGCCAGAAAGACACGTTTTACATCAGTGTCGTAATGACGGTAATAACCATTACCTCAGTTGTGCCGTTGGGTCATTGCTCTCATATAAAGAGTGTAGCAGACGCGTGCCATACAAAGCAGGGATAGCGCTTACATGGGTCATTAAGAATATGATCATACCTCAACAGAATATCTATTATACTCTCATTAAAAATAACTGAATATTTTTAAATACTGTCATTAAAAGTAATATAACATCTATACATACTGTCATCAAAAATTACAGAATATCTATTTATACTGTCATTAAAAATAACAGAATATCTATATATACTGTCATCAGAAATAACAGAATATCTATATATACTGTCATTAAAAATAGCAGAATATCTATATATACTGGCATTAAAAATATGATCCAATCTCAACAGAATATCTAAATATACTGTCATTAAGAATAAGATCATACTTCAAAAGAATATCTATATATATTGTCATTAAAAATATGATCATTCCTCAACAGAATATTTATATACACTATCATTAAAAAATGATCCTACCTTAACAGAATATCTATATATACGATCATTAAAAATATGATCCAACCTCAACAGAATATCTATATATACGATCATTAAAAATATGATCCAACCTCAACAGAATATCCATTTATACTGGCATTAAAGATATGATCCAACCTCAGCAGAATATTTATCTATATTGTTATTTCCCATAAACCTTTTCCGAACTCAAATCCAACTTAATTTGTATCAGTCGGGTAATTATATAAGAAATATTGCATATCATGAAGCATTAAATATTTTTCATAAGCTTGTCATGTAAGGAAATTTTTTAGGCTGAAATAAAGCCTTTAAATAAGATTATGACGACATACGTACATGCAATAAATGGATGTTATATCTGCAGGTGTGCATATTATTACTGCAGGTTTTAGAAGAAAATCAGAATACTGTGGGACGAGAAATGATGGGTGTTACCTTTGTGGGTTTGTGGTTGTTGCTTTATGGTTTAACATGGACGATTGCTGCAATAATAGTCTTATTGCATCGGTACTTACAGCTGGTAGCTCTCAAGCTAACATAACGTAGACTACTCAACAATTCGTAAAAAAAAACTTTTATTCATAAAAAAACTTCGGATTATCTTGAACCCTCATCATCCGCGCATGAAAAAATCTCATTAAAAAGGTAGCTTAATCTCTCCCAATGATTGAGATGTTTTGAAATTTAACAAGTATGAAGGACTTGATGTTTTTAGAGAAAAAAAAATTAATAAACTTTTTTCTAGAGCGAAAGTTGTCAATGTGTTGCTTGCTTTACTTAAGATTTTAATAAGTTTAATTAGGCAGGCAAGTCTTTTCATTCAGAAACTTTAATTATTCATGAACCGAGGTAGCATTAGAGTTACATCTTTACCCTCTATTGGTGATGTCGTAAAAAAATTAGTGAATTTTAACATTTCAAGGTGAATGATGCATGACTATAAAATGAACGCCTTGCATTGTGGTACAATCATTAAAACTTCAATTCCAGGAATTAAACTCCAGAATCAATTATTACACCATTACGTGGGTTCGATGCTACTGCCTCTATCATTATTTCGGAGTCTTCATTTTCATACATTCAAAAATATATATATTTTTATTACAAAAATCCTCAATTCAAAACTGATATACTCTCAATGACAGGAAATTTTTAGACAATAATACACGTAAACACGGATAATGGAATCGACGTTCTTGGTAATATTAACAATCGACGTGATTATCATAGCACTGCTTGTCTAATAACAATCGATTTGTGTTTATTATAGCGCTGCTTGTCTAATAACAATCGATTTACATCTTTACCCTCTATTGGTGATGTCGTAAAAAAATTAGTGAATTTTAACATTTCAAGGTGAATGATGCATGACTATAAAATGAACGCCTTGCATCGAATTTCAATCATTAAATGAAACTTCAATTCTACAAATTTAACTCTTGAATCAATTATTACACTATAACGTGGGTTCATCAACAGTGAGCTACGGCCTCTCTCATCATTTCTGAGTTTCTCATTATCCAACATTTAAAATATATATATTTTTATCAAAAATCCTCAATTCAAAACTGATATACTTTCAAGGACAGAAAAATTTTAGACAATAATATATGCACGGATAATGGAATCGACGTTGCTTAACAATCGATGTATTTTTTATTCTATTGCCACTTGTCTCCTAACAATCGATGTGTGTTTATTATAGCTCCGTTTGTCTCCTAACAATCGATGTGTGTTTATTATAGCGCCGCTTGACTTATAACAATCGATGTGTGTTCATTATAGCGCCGCTTGTCTCATAAAAATCGATGTGTGTTTATTATAGCTTCGTTTGTCTCCTAACAATCGATGTGTGTTTATTATAGCGCCGCTTGTCTAATAGCAATCGATGTGCATTTATTATAGCGCCGCTTGCCTCTTAACAATCTATGTGTGTTTATTCTAGCGCCGCTTGTCTCCTAACAATCGATGTGTGTTCATTATAGCGCCGCTTGTCTAATAACAATCGATGTGTGTTTATTATAGCGCCGCTAGTCTTATAACAATCGATTGTGTGTTTATTAAAGCGCCAATAGTCACTAGTCTTCTAACAATCGATGTGTGTTTTATTAAAGCGCCAATAGTCACTCGTCTTATAACAATCTATGTGTGTTTATTATAGCGCCGCTCGTCCCGTAACAATCGATATGTGTTTATTATGGCAATTACATCCTCGTCTCTTCCATCATAAACGCTTGGCTTCGCTACAAATAGCGTGTGGGAACGAGTCGTGCTGCATTTGTCATTTCGTGTCCGTGGACGTGATTGCGCTCCAAATAACTTCTGAGCTGTGCATTTGCCTTCAGTTATCTTCGCGAACAATTTTTATATTTTATTCTTGTTCCTACTTTGAATTATTTAACTGCTTTCTCCGCACTTTGTAGGTATTTTTCTAGGTTCGGATTGAAGTTTATTCCAAGGAAGACGACGAGTGTTAAAATGCAGTCAATTTTTGCAATAATTTCAGTGATAGCGAGTGAGTATGGAAAAACATCTGACGTATAACCATCTACAGAATCCTTCACTTGTTTCCGCTGTGACATGCGTGAAATAAAATGTAAAAAAAAACATTCATGAAAACTGAACGGATCCTTGTTAATTCAATTTCGCCCTCCCAGATCTCGTGAAGATCATTAGACCAGAGTTGGTCCCTCTTCAAGACGTCGACGAGGAATGCAATGATCCTGATATTGGAGACGATCACTTCAACATCTCAAGTTTCAGCGACGCCGAATTCTTTCCCGATGACTTGAATGTTCGAGTCCGAAAACCTGTTCCAAACGACGTCATTTTCGAGCTCTATACAAGGTGAGCGACTTTTGGCTATCGAGGAACTCTGCCGGCCATTCAACTTGCAAACCAGTTTATTTTGAGACGATCATTTGTTTTGCTTTGCGATGAGATGATAAAATATAAAAATACGAGCTCTGATTTCTACTGACTTCTCATCTCGGTGGTGCTAATTGCTTAAATTATCTTTTGAAATAAAGATAGCAACAATCCAGTTACAATATTATCGGTAGGAAAATTTTTCATGCATTGGAGTAATGCAAGATGGAAAAGAAAAAAATATTAAATTATTTTTCCCCTAATGAACAAAATATACAATATTGTAATTATTGTGTGAACTACTATAGAAAGTGAGTTATAATTGTACTCGTATTTAGGAAAATTTTAAATGTGCGAGAAATGGTTGCTCTCAGTGTAACTAACTATATTATGAAAGCGGTTGTACCAGCTCGGTTTAAACTTGGTTATTCTGGCCGCTCATCAACTGCTTTCAACTTGATGTCAATGTTCATTGTCAACTTGATGTGAATGATATTTTATGTAGTCACGCACCGGAAATTCATTTCATAAATAAATTTATTGGTACAACAAACCAGCAGCTCATTAGGATTGGAACAAGTTTGTTGAGTAACTTTATTAAATAACACGACTTAATAATTTCATGGAGTTTCAGAATTAATTTCTCTATGCGTGCAATAATATTCTTTCAACTAACAATATTCTTTCAACTTTGAATGTTTATTTCATACAATCTAAACTTTTTCATTACAATTTCCGTTTAATTGTCAGTAATTCTATAAATTCCACTCTAAAAATTGAGTGGAATTTATATAATATAATTATCTCCAAAGTGAATCATTTATTCGACAATAAATTGTGTGTCTATACAGCTGGATACTCTACGTCATCTTCTTACGTCTCTGTACCTGAAAATCTCTATACATACATAATACGTTACAGTTCTGTAAGTTTGTCTACCCGAAATCTCTGTGCGTCCCTGTACCTGAGAGCTCTGTAAATTCATAGTACGTTACAGCTCTGTAGGTTTCTCTGCCTGAAATCTCGGTGCGTCTCTGTACCTGTTAGCCCTGTACAGTCATAATAAGTGATAGCTCTGTAGGTTTCATTACGCGAAATCTCTGTACATCTCTGTACCTGGTAGCTCTTTACAGTCATAATACGTGATAGCTCTGTAGGTTTCTTTACCTAAAATCACTGTGAGTCTCTGAACCTAATAGCGCTGTAAATTCTTAGTGCATGATTGCTCTGTAGGTTTATCTACCTGAAATATCTGTAAGTCTCTGTACCTGATAGCTCTATAAAGTCATTATATGTTATAGCTGTGTAGGTTCCATTATCTGAAATCTCTATGTCTCTGTACCTTATAGCTCTGTACATTCATAATGCGTTACAGCTCTGTAGGCTTCTCTGCTTAAAATTTCTGTGCGTCTCTGTACCTGATAGTTTTGCACATTCATGCACATGACAGCTCTGTAGGTCTGTATGTCACTGTATCTGAAATCTCTGTACGTCTCTGTACCTTATAGCTCTGTAAATTCATTGTACATGATAGCTCTGTAGGTTTCATTACCTGAAATTTCTGTGCGTCTCTATACCTGATAGCTCTGTACATTCATAATGCATTACAGCTCTGTAGGCTCCTCTAGCTAAAATCCCTGTACGTCTCTGAACCTTATTGCTCTATATATTCATGTACATTATAACTCTGCAAATTCATTTACATGATCGCTCTGCACATTCATGTACATGATAGCTCTACACATTCACGTACCTGACAGCTCTGCACATTCATGTACATGATAGCTCTGCACATTCATGTACATGATAGCTCTGCACATTCATGTACATGATAGCTCTGCACATTCATGTACATGATAGCTCTGCACATTCATGTACATGATAGCTCTGCACATTCATGTACATGATAGCTCTGCACATTCATGTACATGATAGCTCTGCACATTCATGTACATGATAGCTCTGCACATTCATGTACATGATAGCTCTGCACATTCATGTACATGATAGCTCTGCACATTCATGTACATGATAGCTCTGCACATTCATGTACATGATAGCTCTGCACATTCATGTACATGATAGCTCTGCACATTCATGTACATGATAGCTCTGCACATTCATGTACATGATAGCTCTGCACATTCATGTACATGATAGCTCTGCACATTCATGTACATGATAGCTCTGCACATTCATGTACATGATAGCTCTGCACATTCATGTACATGATAGCTCTGCACATTCATGTACATGATAGCTCTGCACATTCATGTACATGATAGCTCTGCACATTCATG
The DNA here is from genome assembly GCF_000764305.2 of Hyalella azteca. Classification (NCBI taxonomy): domain Eukaryota; kingdom Metazoa; phylum Arthropoda; class Malacostraca; order Amphipoda; family Hyalellidae; genus Hyalella; species Hyalella azteca. The sequence continues at coordinate 170,609 of NW_025933733.1, forward strand.
TACATGATAGCTCTGCACATTCATGTACATGATAGCTCTGCACATTCATGTACATGATAGCTCTGCACATTCATGTACATGATAGCTCTGCACATTCATGTACATGATAGCTCTGCACATTCATGTACATGATAGCTCTGCACATTCATGTACATGATAGCTCTGCACATTCATGTACATGATAGCTCNATATATGTTGACCGAGCCAATAACTCATGAAACTAAGAAATGGGAAACGAAAATTTGTTATTATTTTAGGTAAGTTACAAGTTTCCACGCTTGATTCACGCAAAAGTATCGTCTCAAACTTGCACAGGAGTCATGAAGAAACATTTAATCGGTAAGAAGAGAAATTGGTGGATTTAAATTTATTTGGAAATTGCACTGTCGTACAATAAAGTAAGTAATATTATCAATAAATATAAATATTCATTGATAAATATTTAAATAAATATATAAATATTATCAATAAAGTAAAGTAATATTTTCAATGAATGTAATGCAAGATTATCAAAAAAAAATAAAAATCGTTGTACTTCGCTGCTGTTTCTTTGAAAGTAATGCTTTATTCAAGAGATTGAGAAATGTTTTATTCAGGTAATGCTTTATTGAGTAACGCTTTAATGAGTAATTCTTTAATGAGTAATGCTTCAATGAGTAATACTTTAATGAGTAATTCTTTAATGAGGAATGTTTTAATGAGTAATGCTTCAATGAGTAATGCTTTACTGAGTTATGATTTAATGAGTAATGCTTTTTTCTTCAAGACTAATGCTTTATTCAAGTAATGCTTTATTCTTTAAGAGTAATGCTTTATTCAAGAGATTGGGTGCCGCCGTGAGATGTTCGCAAAACGAGGAGACGCAACAGAAAAGGAGGGCGAGTAATAGCTTCTTACGTGACCGAGATCATCTATTACAGAATATATTTCTAAATTTATAGCATTAGCATGAAATCATAATGAAATTCTGGTTAAATTCTTCCATGCAAAATCGTGAGAGAAATCCATCCCTGTAAATAGATCGTTTGATCCCGCACCTTTAGAGTTCTAGGAACGACAGTCAACATACAGAAGGATAATTATTTGTTACGATGGAATACACATGTTATAACAATAACATCACCAAGAAAATTGATCGTTACAATGGAAAATTATAGCGTTTTATCATTAAAATATTTTGCTTCTGGTACATTATTTATTAATATATTATTTATTATTATTTTATGGTATATTATTTAGTTCATTTTTCCATTCTTTCCACACACAAGTTGGAGAAGCAGAATATATAAATATTTCTACTAATTCTGGCACGAAATGTTAAATCACTACCAATTTGGGTTTGATTAAAATTTTAATTCGCTGTGATTAATTCACTACCACGACCATTAATTGAAAACTTAAGTGACGATATTGAGACGATATCTTGCAAATCCCATCATCAAATGGAAACTGTTCTAACCGTAACGATGTTGTTGGCAAACAAAATTTTGCCGTATAGCAGTGTTTTTATTGACTTATCAGAAACCTTGTCATAAAGACATGACCATCTAAGCTATGCAAATGCACAAGTTCAGTCTTAAAATGCCCAGCAACTTACAGACCAGGCAATAAGTCCAGCAGCTATCTCAATCAATCGTCAGTTATGGAAAGATCGGGTTCCAAAGGCCGGATCCCTTGTGAATCAAGTCACGAAAAGTTCAAGAATCGGCAACAGGCCATGGGCCTATTTCTTCAACGCCGACACTTCTATTCTATTCTATTCTATTCTATTCTATTCTATTCTATTCTATTCTATTCTATTCTATTCTATTCTATTCTATTAAGACATGACCATCAACAGGCTGCCATGAACGTACTGCTGCTGCGTTGGGCAGCGCTCTGCGACGGCCTCTACGCGGCTGCGGTTGACAACGTACAGTTCGTGGGCGGTGAACTCGCTGCACTGCTCGCCTTCATTGAGGTGAAATCCCTAACAAAATTTAGAGTCGCCCCAGCTTCTGGTAATCCAAATCAGAAGCTGCCGCGTCTGTAAATTTTTACTGGGATGTAGGCCTGTCGCGCCTATCGCAGTAATGCGGACTGCGATTTGCTTAATTTATGCATGCCTAACCGTCAGTAAACTGCCGAAGGAAACCCTAATAATTAGTTGCATTAATAATTGTATTTAATTCAATAATTAAAGAGCCGACAAAGAAGTAGAATGTAGGGCTACGTGACTATTAAAATGTATTACCAATATCTGAATTCATTTAGTTATGCGTCTAATAGTGAATAATTCTAGTTTAGGCTTACCAATGAAAACAACGCTTTATTATAGCGAGCAGTTAAATTGAACATGTCTAAATGAAACTAATGTATCTTCTGATTTTGTTCTACCCGAAACCACATTTTTTAAACTCGTTCATCCCGGAACCTCAGTCATTTATTTATAGCTACTTTTAAAGCTTCTATACTTCTGCCATGCATTGCTGTTAAATCCCTAGCTTAATCTCGACCCAAATATAGTGGGTCAAAACTTGCTGAGCTTAAGATAGCAGCGATTCAGTTGACTTCGAAGGAGGACATGACATGATCCATTGACTAAGTATGTCTTGTTCGTTTCATAGACTGATCATTTCATCAATATAGACTATTAATGCGATATGTCTTTGCCAAAGCCTGTCATTAGAACTATTGGACCAAACGTAAGATGCCATCGATTGCCATCAGCAATGTTTTAGTCATTGAGTACTTGCGGAAACCAATCCTGATAAACGTCATCGATTGCTATCAGCTATCTTTCAGTCAATGAGTAATTGTGAAAACCAATTGCGTCAAGTGAACGGATTTAATGCACCAAAACTTTTCGTGATCTGTAACTCTTTTTTGATTCCATTAACATGCAGAATAATCTTGCTAGATGGCGTTTATTTCCACCAAAATATTTTTCCCGAGTATGTTCGTACTCGAATAGAAACAGATTTTTTTTCTTGCTTTGGAAACTCTTTCTTAATTTTTAAGCCTTCCGTCATTCACCGTCACGCAACAATTCAGAGACTTAATCAAAAGAACACGACATCCTTCAAAATCGAGTCCCACTGCGAATTATTTTCAGTTTCATTTGTGAAAATTTTTTGCTGCATTAAATAAAGGCAGAAGAGGATCCTCTAACTTGGAATAATTATTTTTTTAGCACATGGAATAATTTAATTTAGAATTCATGCCCTTGGAATCTCTGATTGCTTCACTGTGAAGTACGTGTTCAATATATATTCATTGCGAGCTAACTAACACAGTTTATAAGGCTTCGAGATTATCACCTTAAGCAAAGAATGAAATCTGTAATAAACTACTCGTTAAAACTTTACTCAAATAGAATATGGTACCTATACTAGAAGAACAATATTTTGTTGTAAGTTATATAAAGTACTAGTATGTATTTCCTAATGCATATGAGGTATCTACATGATCATTCGCGAGCAATGGCCTCCCATTCTACTATATTTAGGCAATCCTCCAGCATTTTCCTTTCTCTGGATTTTCCTATTCTCTATGCCCCTTCGCCAGGACTATTTTCTGGATCTGTTTGCCCATTTCATTTCCAAGCAATAGTCCAGCCTTTGCCTCTCTCTGGAATTTTCTCATTTTCTCTGCCCCCTTGCCAGGACTATTTTCTTGATCTTTTTAACCAATATCAATTCCAGAATTGAAGGTATCCTTTGTTTCTCGTGTTACGGCAGGCTGAGGCGGGGCTGGACAGAAACAAGACACATGTTATCGGTTACAGCCTTTTTCTCGGATTTTCCATTCTCTCTGCCCCCTCGCCAGGACTATTTTCTGGATCTGTTTGACCAATATCACTTCCAAGCAATCCTCCTGGATTTTCCTTTCCCTGGAATTTTCCATTCTCTCTGCCCCCTCGCCAAGACTATTTTCTGGATCTGTTCGACCAACATCAAATCCAGAATTGAAGATATCCTTTGTTTCACGTCCATAAGCAATCCTCCAGCATTTTTTTCTCGGATTTTCCATTCTCTCTGCCTCCTCGCCAAGACTATTTTCCGGTTTTGTTCGACCAATATCAATTCCAGAATTGAAGGTATCCTTTGTTTCACGTTCATAAGCAATCCTCCAGCATTTCCCTCTCTCTGGAATTTTCCATTTTCTCTGCCCCCTCGTCAGGACTATTTTCTGGATCTGTTTGCCCATTTCACTTCCAAGCAATCCTCCAGCATTTCTCATCCCTGGAATTTCTGGATCTGTTCGACAAATATCAATCCCAGAATTGATGGTATCTCTTGTTTCACGTGTTACGGCAGGCTGAGGCGGGGCTGGACAGAAACAAGACACATGTGATCGGTTACAGCCTCGGCGCGCACGTGGCGGGGGCTGCAGGCGCTGCTTTTCCAGGCATCGGTCGCATTACTGGTCAATATTTTAAATTGCTCTGTATGCATTTTTTTGCTTTTTGACGTTTTTAAAATTTGAAAGTTTTAGGGATGAGTGGTGTTAGCGCAACAAATAGTTTTATAAGCCGAATACCAGGTTCTACGAGCCATATAAAGAAGGACAATGTTATAATGTAATGTTAATTAAATTACATTTTAGATATTTTTTCTCGATTAATAATTTTAGCAGTAGAGTATTTCAAAATTTACTTTAAAAATTTGTCTGCCATTTATGCTGACAAATTTGTGATAGAATTTTATTGAAGCATTATACATATTAAAAAATATTATTATTATTATTAATTAATATGTATTTACTTATATATTTTAATTTTTTTTTCAATCCCACTCTAGCTGAAATCAAATGTCATCACGACAGGTCTAGATCCTGCGGGTCCGATGTTCATAAGCCGCGGACCGTCCGGCCGCCTGGACCCGAGCGACGCGGTGTTCGTAGACGTGATCCACACGGACGCGGGGTCTTTGTTGGGCGGCCACTTCGGGTACCTGGGGAGTCTGGGCCACGTGGACTTCTTCCCCAACGGCGGGTCCAGCATGAAGGGCTGTGCCAGCGTCGCCTCCGCGGCTGTTGGGGCTTTGGTCACATCTGGGGACGGTGAGTGAAAACTGATCCGTGCACGCGTTTAAAATGCATTGCTATTTTTTGCATTTTCAAAAGGATTTCTCGAAAAGTTTTCTTGGCATTTTGCATTTTTAAAAGGATTTTTCGATTAGTTTTCTTTACACACTGTGCCGCTTGAATTATATAGTAAGATTAAGCATTTGCGAAGGGATTTCTCGAAAAGTTCTCTTTACACACTGTGCCGCTTGAATTCTATAGTCGGATTAAGTAATTCAACTGATATACCAATCACTTGAAGTATAATTTCAACAATAACAGTCCTCCATGTCAATATATCATCATCATGCTGAATCTAAATGCGTTTAGACTTTTCTTCATTAGTGAAATTAAAGCATTCAATTAACCCAGCATCTGTTCACTCGCTGCACGGTCCAGACCAGAGTTGAGAGCTACTGGATAATGCACGACGGCTAACATGAATTTAAAAGAACGCTTATACTTCAATTGATGAATGAATTATTAGATTGCTTAATAAGAAGTTGATTTCTATGAATGCCCAGACGCATTCCTCACTGAAAGGCCACACTCGAGAAGGTATAACACTTGCATGCCGATGACACACCAGAATTTAGACACATGAAAGGCCGGTGTTCTTGCATGGTAGGTAAGCTCCGGCCTCTGATACACAGAACCGATCAAGTTGCTGTCTTATCTGATATATTTGCGGCGTTTTCAAGTCGCGTCGTTATCTCAAGTGTTTGAATTATGATTACATATTATTCCTGCATGCACCCCCCGCCTCCTCAGCGCTTTTCTTTTAATACATATGTGACAGGAGGGAAAGGAATGCCGCGCATGACACAAATGAGATAAGGGATGAAGAATATTCATGCTTTGTGGAGATGGCGCGAGTGGCAAGGAAATGTTTACCATGTAGTACGATGTTTGACTGTGGGGTGGTTGAGTGCTTCAGATCATCTTGACTGCAGCAGCGAGTTATGGGTTCGAGACTCGCAGCCAACTGTGATGTTCATAATAGGCGACAGTCCCGTTGGCCAGCCCATTTTTCAACACTAACACCGCTATATTTTTTTACGGGACGCTTCCCACCGGAGTGCGGATTAGATCATCTCAAGGCGTCCAAGGGCGAGAGGAAGTTGGAGGCCACTGCTGAAGAGTGTGAAATACAGAAAACTGAGACCATAAATGGACCTGATTTTGCCCTTAATTGAGTGATGTTTTCATATGCCGCAGGCTGGGCTTTGTCGGCACGGACCTACAAACTTTATCGGATACCCGGCGACGTCTCACGCGCCCGGTGACTTCTTCACTGAGACGCAGGTCAGTGAGACCCTTATTGAACTCTTCACTGAGACTCGGGTAAATGAGACCTGTATTGAACTCTTCACTGAGACACAGGCCAGTGAGACACTTAAGTTCGTTTGTTTCTAAACTTATCGTGCGCCGTATACTATTTTTAGTTCATGTAAATTTTCGCTGCGTTTCGCCTTCTCCGGCGTCTGAAACTGAAGAAAAATTTATTTATCAACTAAACCTTCGCAAATGTTTGGCAACAAGGGTTTTCCATCATTTTCAAAATAAAACTTATTTACTGCTTCCCAATTCTTCACTCAGCAATCTTGATAATGTTAAGCTTCCATTTCTTATTCATTCAAAGGCGTAGTATCATTCCATCCCTCATTATGCTTTTTCAGAATTAGAATTAAAAACAATTTCTAGGAATGTCTAGCTTAGAATTTTTATTCCATCGCTGAAAATAATTGTGTATATCTGATCAGCATAAAATCGTAGGATACTTTGAAGACGAACGCGTCATTGATAGATCTCATAATTTGAATGTGGAAATTTGTTCGTTGTTCAATGACAACGATTAACATTAACCTCAATTAAAAGTTTTTAGTAATCAAGTCAAAATTTTTAGTGTATAATTAGCTTAAAACGGTTGAACATATCAATTATTTATCATTAAAATGTAATAAAATTCGTCACAATCAGTATATTTTCGAAATGTAGCGACACCGACCATAGTATTGAACATTTGAAAAACCACTCTTTTCTTTCCCAGTGAGGGGAGGAATATAGTTTCATTTTTATTTCAGTTAACCACTGAACTCTCTTTTTTATCAGCGTGACATAAAAAACCAATTCATGAGCGTAAACTATTCTAAACTATTCAGGTTCGTCTGTCCACAGCGGCACAGCGCACACCATACTCTACTTGTAAATAATTGTATGACCTTTCAAACGATTAAGTATAATTCATATATCGCATAATCCAGATATCTTGATATTCCATGAGAATAATTCTTTCCAATGCCTCAAAAATTATGTGCGGCATTTCTTTCCGTATAAAATTTTCCGCAGTGAAAGTTGGAAGAACGATTTGCGCTACGGTCGCTGCACAATAGTCCTTTACGAGTCGGTTCTAATTCGTGCAGTAAATGGAAGGAAGAATGCGAAACTTTTGTAACCTTTCGCTGTTTTATGAAAATATTTGAGTTTTTTATTCAAAAAATCTATTTTTATTCTGGTGGTTTGATTTTTGCACAGAATTTTGATGGTTTGATTTTGAAAATGATTTTTGCAGCAGCGAATTTGAAGATTTAAACGAATCTAAGGTTATTCATTAATTGAACCTAATTATTAATATCATAATAATCAATATATTGGTATTCATTTGAAAATCCTTGTGTATAAAAATATTTATTGGAATTCTCCATCATTTCGTTTCAATGTTAAAAAATGTCCGTTTCGAAGTTAAAAGTGTTGTCATTTTCTTATAACCGTTATTATCACTATGACTAATAATGTAATAGTTAACATCATTACACTTTCGCGAATAAACAGCGGGATGCTATACATGTATCTACCGAATGTTTGAATCAGTGGACACGTTTGACTGCATGAGGCGCCTTGTCCATTAAAATTTTACAACTTGTCCGGGCAATTTTTTCAGCAATTATTTACCATCTAAATTTCTCAAGTTTTCACTGGATTTATTTATTAAATTTATGGGTTATTATGATAAAATTTGGCCAAACTTGATTGAATTTCAGGTTAGAACGATGCATCGTTCTAGCCTGAACATCGTTATCGTTAGAATCGTTAATTATATCGTATCGTTACAAAATCGTAACTATATCGACAATCGTATCGCAATCGTATCGTTACATCGTTATCGCGCTGCGATAACTATGTTGTCTGCGGAATTCGTGATGCAAATGTCTATGTAAAACCGACCTCCGGGGCATCGATAATGAGAAATTCCAATCATAGTTCCGATTAGACTTCAGAATCCATGGATGCATTCGTTACTTGTAATCTTTCGGATATATAAAATTTTGACTATATAATGACATTTAAATTTGATGTTGACTTAAAATAAACAAGTTTACCGCATTTTTGTTCATATGTTCGTTTGATTACACTTAATTGATTCTTAAGGGAAATACTTCATTTGGTTTTTTATGGTTTTTGATGTTGTTGTAAATAGTAGCCTCAGACGCAAAAACAAAGACAAACAGAATATGAACTGGAAGCTTTTCAGAACCATTAATACCACGTTACCATAAATAATTTTAAGTGTAATAAATTAAATGATAATAATTGTCTCATGAGTGATGTGAAAATCAATTGAAACAGCCACTGTATTGACATTTCCCAGTACAAATTATGAAAAGGTCAGCACGGAAATTACGTCAGGTTCTAATGATCATTACTTGCAGAGTTCGTCACCATAACAGCACCTCAGGTTGTGATGGTGATCATTACTTGCAGAGTTCGTCACCATAACAGCACCTCAGGTTGTGAAGGTGATCATTACTTGCAGAGTTCGTCACCATAACAGCACCTCAGGCAGTGAAGGTGATCATTACTTGCAGAGGTCGTCACCATATCACCATTAAGTCCTTCAGGTTGTGAAGTATCACCATAACAGCACCTCAGGTTGTGAAGGTGATCATTATTTGCAGAGCTCGTCACTATATCACCATAAAGTCCTTCAGGTTGTGAAGGTGATCATTATCTAGGATCATTACTTGCAGAAGCCGTCACTATATCACCATAAAGTCCTTCAGGTTGTGAAGGTGATCATTATCTAGGATCATTACTTGCAGAAGCCGTCACTATATCACCATAAAGTCCTTCAGGTTGTGAAGGTGATCATTATCTAGGATCATTACTTGCAGAAGCCGTCACTATATCACCATAAAGTCCTTCAGGTTGTGAAGGTGATCATTATCTAGGATCATTACTTGCAGAAGCCGTCACTATATCACCATAAAGTCCTTCAGGTTGTGAAGGTGATCATTATCTAGGATCATTACTTGCAGAAGTCGTCACCCCATCACCATAACAGCACCTCAGGTTGTGAAGGTGATCATTATTTGCAGAGCTCGTCACCATATTTGTCGCGGCAAGTCTGGGTGAGCGGCCAAGTGAGGCCTCAAGGAGCCATAAAGACCATCGCAGGGCGCCTGTCTTTGACGCTAAGACCCCTCACGGCCCCTCCACTCCGCAGGTCTTCGAGGAGGTAAACAAAGACAAACGTCAGCGTTTAGGCTCATATTATTCAAGACTATTTCAGGACCATATTTTAAGACTCATTATTCAGGCTCATATTTTTAAGACTACTGAAATTCATGTTTGAGAAGATTTTTTTTTTATTTTTAGGTCTACTCGTGTCAGATTTTTAAGACTCATGTTTGAGAATCTCAAAAGATTGTTAAACGAAAACACTAACGGCTTATATTTAAAGATTTTATGGTGCATTTCAGGTGATATTTTTTAGTCAAGTAAAACATTTTGAACCACTTCATTATAATTTGGATCTCTCCCGAAAGTTCCAAATGCAAATATTGTAGTGTATCGTTCCCCTCAAAAATTTCAGAAGCTTGTAAAAATTTGCGGAAGCTTGCTCCAGCTACGTGACTTGCAGACGAAAGCCGCGTGAGCGCAAACGCTGATTAGATAGGCAAAATTTTAAAAAAAAATTACATTTTTTATAAAAACTTTAGCATCCTGCTTTGCAACACATGACAATAATCCAAGTTAATTCAATATATTCGTTTTAGAAGTTGTTGGTGGTTTTCTCTTACATGTTTATCACTGGAATACGCAAACTCGGCCTACGTACGTGATCGTATTGGATTCTGTTGTTGCTACTATTTCCTTCACTAAAAATCACTCTACAGCGCAATATTTCTCATTACTATAAACATTCCACGTGCGGTGAAGACTAATAATCATCGCCGTACAAACGGTTGAGGAGACTGTATATCTCTAGGCTTCCTAATAAAAAGAAAATAAACATTAATTAAGCTACCGACTCATAAACTCAATAAGTAAAAATATCAATCACACAATGCATACCGATAAATCATTTACATGAATTTACATATACCAATTTACTAATACTCGTCTGGACCTAACACGCTTTAAACATAACTCAGCCTTTGAGCCTCACACCGCACAGGAATCTCATCTTTACATACACATTCCGCATTCATCCTTCCCATAATTCTGAACTAAAATGGCAATAAAAAGATTCACAACGATAAATAAATACCAAGTAAAATTTCTAATTACATGCATAATAATGATAAAAGTACACGTGTAATTTCCCCTACAGTATTCTAATGTTTTCAGAAAATGATGTTCATCTCGAATATTGGAGCAGGTTTGAATCAAATTATGTGTGCCTGTCTTAGAAACCTTGGACAGAATCAATGTATTACTGTGAACAGACAAACGAATTATTTTCCTTCTATGAACTAAAATGAACAAAACAAAGTATTGAACTGGATAGCTTCAAATGTGGGAACAACAACTTTAAGTGTGGGAATAACAATGGAATAGACGCATAAAATATAAAGTGCATGAATACCAGATAATAATTACTTCAAGTAAATTTTGACTGGAAAAGCTCACCAATTTCGTCGTTACTCTTTAGCATTTTTGTATGCATCGTTACGACTCTGAAGCTTCATATCTCATATATATCGAGAGCCGCGAACAAATTCAGGCAATCCAGGCCAATTTCATCCTTTTTTCAATGAAAAAAAGGATTTCTATATTAACATATTGAAATGAAGTTAGATACATCTAAATTTCTTACTTTCTACGGAAATGCCGAGAGAAAAACATGCGTCTAAATCTTCATTGTGATTGATTTATAGATATCTGACGATAACGTTATGAGGGATACAAGAGGATATTTCATCTAGGATTCTAGGATACTCTAAGATATTTCATCTAGGATCCTAGGATACTCTAGAATATTCCACCTAGGATCCTAGGATACTCCAGAATATTTCCTCTAGGATCCTAGGATATTCCATCTAGGATCCTAGGATACTCTAGGATATTCCACCTAGGATCCTAGGATATTACATCTAGGATCCTAGGAAATTTCATCTAGGATCTAGGATAGTTCATCTAGGATCCTAGGATACTCTAGGATATTTCACCTAGGATCCTAGGATACTCTAGGATATTTCACCTAGGATGATACTCTAGGATGTTTCACCTAGGATCCTAGGATACTCTAGGATATTCCACCTAGGATCCTAGGATACTCTAGGATATTTCATCTAGAATCCTAGGATACTCTAGGATATTTCATCTAGTATCCTAGGATACTCTAGGATATTTCATCTAGGATCCTAGGATACTCTAGGATATTTCATCTAGGATCCCGGGATACTCTAGGATATTTCATCTAGGATCCCAGGATACTCTAGGATATTTCATTTAGAATCCTAGGATACTCTAGGATATTTCATCTAGGATCCTAGGATACTCTAGGATATTCCATCTAGGATCCTAGGATACTCTAACAAATTTGTGATAGAATTTTATTGAAGCATTATACATATTAAAAAATATTATTATTATTATTAATTAATATGTATTTACTTATATATTTTAATTTTTTTTTCAATCCCACTCTAGCTGAAATCAAATGTCATCACGACAGGTCTAGATCCTGCGGGTCCGATGTTCATAAGCCTTGTTAATATTATTATTATTATTATTAATTATTATGTATTTAATTACATATTAATTTTTTGAATCCCACATATTAATCTCTTGCTGAAATCAAATGCCATCACGACAGGTCTAGATCCTGCGGGTCCGATGTTCATAAGCCGCGGACCGTCCGGCCGCCTGGACCCTAGCGACGCGGTGTTCGTGGACGTGATCCACACGGACGCGGGGTCTTTGTTGGGCGGCCACTTCGGGTACCTGGGGAGTCTGGGCCACGTGCACTTCTTCCCCAACGGCGGGTCCACCATGAAAGGATGCACCAGCGTCGCCTCAGCGGCTGTTGGGGCTTTGGTGACATCTGGGGACGGTGAGTGAAAAGTTATCCGTGTTCGTGTATAAATTGCATTTCAATTTTTTTGTATTTTCAGAAGGATTTCTCGAAACGTTTTCTTTACATTTGGCATTTTCAAAAGGATTTCTCGAGAAGTTTTCTTTACATTTTGCATTTTCAAAAGGATTTCTCGAAAAGTTTTCTTTACATTTTGCATATTCAAAAGGATTTCTCGAAAAGTTTTCTTGGCATTTTGCATTTTTAAAAGGATTTTTCGATTAGTTTTCTTTACACACTGTGCCGCTTGAATTCTATAGTCGGATTAAGCATTTTCAAAAGGGTTTCTGGACAAGTTCTCTTTACACACAGTGCCGCTTGAATTCTATAGTCAGATTAAGTAATTCAACTAATGCACCAATCACTTAAAGTCTAATTTCAACCATAACAGTCCTCCATGTCACTATATCATCAATATGTTCGATCTAAGTGAGTTTAGACGTCTCTTCATTAGTGAAAATAAAGCATTCAATTAACCCAGCATCTGTTCATTCGCTGTTCGATCCAGACCAGAGTTGAGAGCTACTGGATAATGCATGACGGCTTACATGAATTTAAAATAACGCTTGTTTTTTCTGCATGCAACACAGAGACCGATGCCTGCAGTCACTCCAGGGCTTATGAATACTTCACTGAAAGCATCAACTCTCCTCCAGCGCTTGCATATCGATGCTCAACTTACCAGAAATTCCAGGTACGAATTAATCTTACATTCCCTGGACGTCAAAAATTTATTGCGTGCTTCTTGGCGCACTTGCTCTTGCAAACATTTATTTACTCGAAGGTAAAATAACTCTTTCACATATACGTCACTCAAATAACGGATAATAAAAATTCAATTAAGTGTAATTATAAAATGTAATCAGGCACTTCTTATTCATTTAATCAATAATTCACTGAAATGAATGTTCAAGCAGAACATAATTGTAATGTGAATAATTATGTTATTATTCCTGTAATAGTTTCTTTTTGAACATCTTAAACTGACATCGCGAATTTTTTTGATAAATTGAGCAATATTTCGACTATAAATTTAATCCAAGCGGGCTCATGATTTGTTATTTGTCGTCTATTAAGCACAAACACTATAAATTATTTACATTTTATTACATTTATACAGCACTGTTAATTATTTACATTTCCCACCCTAACATCCATTTATTTCACCACTATTCTCGATTCATCTACTTTGTCAGTAATATTTTCTGTTCACGCAAACTACGGTCCTAATTAAATGCCGTTAGTGCGCGCGATTATCCAGCGTTTTCATCGATCAAGCCGACACTTTAAAATAATTAATGTAAATAATTTTCTAGCTTTCACAACTTCAGGCGAGTCTCATTAAAGAATATTATGAGTTTTCGGTGCAATTGTCCTTCAGTGACAGACTGCTGGAAGAGGCGGAAACAGATCTGAACAACCTCAACGCGGATTAATTTTTTCCATGAACAAAACTTTTAATGATGCCGATAATAACTCACAGACGTAGGAACAAAATCTAAATTTTACCTTGAGCGTTCAATGCTTCTGCGGTCATACACAAATTTTGAATTTTTTCCAGAACAAAATAACAAACCCATACAAGCAAGTTTTGTGCTGTAATTCGTTTGATCTTGCAAGCAAATTTCCCTATAAATTTGAAACTACGACGCAAGACAATGTTATGTCTGAAAACTTACTTATTCTAACACTTTGTTCAAAATTTTGCAGCTCAATGAAAGTAAACGTCCATACATCAGTTTCAAACTCGTCATACTTTTCATCGAACATCGCTTTAATGATCATCAATGATTTCGATTCTGATTTTGACATCGATTAGTATTATTACTGCAGGGTAAGGGCAAAATTTCAACTCTTCATAGATCTAGGATATTTGAAAACTTCGACAAGACTTTTAAGTTTTTTCTTTCACTTGCTGTATACTTAACTGCTTCTATTGCTATACCTATTAACTCATTATTTTACATATATTCGAATCTTATGCAAACAAATATCCCGTAGAAATGTACCCTCAGTCATTGACGCATAAATAAATAGTGGAATTATTTAAACATCGGTAAAACATTTTCGAATTATTCTACGCACGAATAAAATGGTTCCGGAATTTTTCTTTATATGACACGAGTTGGTAAATTCAGGATCTGAACATCAGGATAGACGCTAACCGTGGAGGTGAACAACTGCATGGAGCTGGGTTTAAACTACCCGATAAGCAAGCTATTCCTACCTAATGATCCTAATTATCACATATATAACGTATTAGGACTAACAAACTTTGATGTGATCACGTTTTATTATATATCTAGACAACTTAGCTTTTGATAGGTCAGGAAGGTGAATTTATCATGGCGATTGTTCCAATTGCAGTGCAGAATTTGAATTGATCAAAATCATATTTTTTGCAACGTCCCCTAAATGCGTTTTCGTAAAATAACGAGAATTTTTCTGAACTCTTAACTCATCTCCACTGTTTACATATTCTAAAGACAAATTGATTGAATTCACGACCGTATATGTCAATCAATATCTTGTAATAATTTACTACTATCCTAAGTAAAATAGTGAAGCAAAGAAAGTGTTCTATCGGACTACATTCATCTGATAAATAGAAGCAAAAATAGGATGAAAATTTTGCACTCAGCAAAGAGCGCTATCTGCATACGTCGCTGAAGGAAATTTCATGCCACCTTGACATTATTTTCCATTTTGTCAAGGAAAAGCGGACATAAGAACAATCACAAGATGTTCAGTTGCATGAAGGCTTAAGTAAAAAGAGTACTTCAGCGGATAAATGAAGTTGTGGATTCCTTCAATGGATGAATGAATAATTAGATTGCTTAAGCAGTTGCTCTATAGCGGATATAAGAACAATCAAAATATGTTCAGTTGCACGAAGGCTTAAGTAAGAAGAGTACTTCAGCGGATATATGAGTTTGTGGAGTACTTCAATTGATGAATGAATAATTAGATTGCTTAAGCAGTTGATCTAAAGCGGATATAAGAACAATCAGAAGATGTTCAGTTGCACGAAGGCTTCAGTAAAAAGAGTACTTCAGTGGGTGTATGAGTTTATGGACTACTTCAATTGATGAATGAATTATTAGATTGCTTAATAAGAAGTTGATTTCTATGAATGCCCAGACGCATTCCTCACTGAAAGGCCACACTCGAGAAGGTATAACACTTGCATGCCGATGACACACCAGAATTTAGACACATGAAAGGCCGGTGTTCTTGCATGGTAGGTAAGCTCCGGCCTCTGATACACAGAACCGATCAAGTTGCTGTCTTATCTGATATATTTGCGGCGTTTTCAAGTCGCGTCGTTATCTCAAGTGTTTGAATTATGATTACATATTATTCCTGCATGCACCCCCCGCCTCCTCAGCGCTTTTCTTTTAATACATATGTGACAGGAGGGAAAGGAATGCCGCGCATGACACAAATGAGATAAGGGATGAAGAATATTCATGCTTTGTGGAGATGGCGCGAGTGGCAAGGAAATGTTTACCATGTAGTACGATGTTTGACTGTGGGGTGGTTGAGTGCTTCAGATCATCTTGACTGCAGCAGCGAGTTATGGGTTCGAGACTCGCAGCCAACTGTGATGTTCATAATAGGCGACAGTCCCGTTGGCCAGCCCATTTTTCAACACTAACACCGCTNATTCTATTCTATTCTATTCTATTCTATTCTATTCTATTCTATTCTATTCTATTCTATTCCATTCCATTCCATTCTATTCTATTCTATCCTATTCTATTCTATTCTGACATGACCATCAACAGGCTGCCGTGAACGTACTGCTGCTTCGCTGGGCAGCGCTCTGCGACGGCCTCTACGCGGCTGCGGTTGACAACGTACAGTTCGTGGGCGGTGAACTCGCTGCACTGCTCGCCTTCATTGAGGTGAAATCCCTAACAAAATTTAGAGTCGCCCCAGCTTCTGGTAATCCAAATCAGAAGCTGCCGCGTCTGTAAATTTTTACTGACCCTAACAAAATTTAGAGTCGCTCCACCTTCTGGTAATCCAAATCAGAAGCTGCCGCGTCTGTAAATTTTTACTGGGATGTAGGCCTGTCGCGCCTATCGCAATATCGCAGAAATGCGGACTGGGATTTATTTAATTTATGCATGCCTAACCTTCAGTAAACTGCCGCAGGAAATCTTAAAAATTAATTGCATTAATAATTGTATTTAATTCAATAATTAGAGAGCTGACAAATGAGTTAAATGTAGGGATTAGTGACTATTAAAATGTATACACAATATCAAAATTCATTTATTTATGAACCTAATATTCAATAATGCTAGTTTAGGCTTACCAATAATAAACGCTATATTAGAGTGAACAAGTAAGTTGAACATGTCTAAATCAAATTAATGTATCTTATGATTTTCTTCTACCCGAAACATCATGCATTCTTCACAAATACAGTTTAGCTCAGTGGTTCCCAAACTTTTTCAGGCTGGCGCCCCCTTTGGCTCCCAAGTGAACTTCTAGCGCCCCCACAGACACATATAAAAACATACGCCTCTTTCTTGAAATTTAGTACGCTGCAATTTTAATAGATAAATGTTAAACACAAATGTGTATTTCACAAATAGAACCCATTTAGTGAACCAATATGTTTGTAAGCTGTTTTAACGGTTTCAGCACTAGAAACCTTGGACGTCTCGGGCAAATTCACGGCCGGACTCGTGGCCAGTCGCACGACCAATCTCCAAATTCAATTAGCAAGTAATATCTCCCAAACTAAAGAACGCAGCTCAAGGAAACTTGGAACATATATTCATCAGAACCTAACGTTGATTTTTAGCTCGTGAAAAATAATAAATTTCACCTTCATTCGTGAGTTATATTGCAATAAAGGCCGAAATTCGCAGTGATCAAAGAATTTCTTCCAAATTACTGAACAGATTTGAACGAAATTTTGAATATACATTCCTAAATACTAAGCGTTGATTTTTTTGGTCTTTAAAAATTTTCGATTTTACCTTCGTTTGCGAGTTTTTTTTTCGCAGTCATTCTTGATTTCACGCTTCCTTATATTCAGCCCGTATCGCCGGGTAATTTGTCGCTTAAATTCGCGACGATCAAGAAATTTCTTCTAAACTACAGAACAGATTTCAACGAAACTTTGTATATAAATACCTAACCTCTCAACGGTGATGTTTAGCTCGCGACAAGTATTGGATTCTTTTGTTACCAATTTTCTTCACTAAAAATCACTCTACAGCGCAATATTTCTCATTACTATAAACATTCCACGTGCGGGTAAAGACTAATAACATAATCCTCGCTGTACAAACGGTTGAGGAGACTGTTTGTCTCTAGGCTTTCCAAAGTAAAACAAAATAAACAATAATTAATCTACCGACTCATTAACTCAATAAGTAAAAATTTCAATCAAATGATGCATAAGGATGAATTATTGACAAGAATTTATTTATACTAATTTACTTATACACGTCTAGACCTAACACACTTCATACACACCTCCGCTATCGAGCTTCACACCGCACAGGAATCTCATCTCTACGTATACCTTACCCAGTCACCCTTCCGTAAATTCTGAACAAAAATGGCAATAATATTTCATCGCAGGATCCTAGGATGCGATAGGATATTTCATCTAGGACCCTAGGATACTCTAGGATATTTCATCAAGGATTCTAGGATACTCTAGGATTGTTCATCTAGGATCCTAGGATACTCTAGGATATTGCATCTAGGATCACAGGATACTCTGTGATTGTTCATATAGGATCCCAGGATACTCTAGGATATTTCATCTAGGATCCTAGGATACTCTAGGATATTTCATCTAGGATCCTAGGATACTCTA
Source organism: Hyalella azteca (assembly GCF_000764305.2). NCBI lineage: Eukaryota > Metazoa > Arthropoda > Malacostraca > Amphipoda > Hyalellidae > Hyalella > Hyalella azteca. The sequence goes on from NW_025933733.1 coordinate 188,864, forward strand.
GGATATTTCATCTAGGATCCCAGGATACTCTAGGATATTTCATTTAGAATCCTAGGATACTCTAGGATATTACACCTAGGATCCCAGGATACTCCAGGATATTTCACCGCAGGATCCGGCATTACAACTCAGAGTCGCGGTTCTCCACGTCCTTCGCGGTGCCGCTGGCCGCCAGCACGACACAGGCGCGTCTGGTCGCCGCCTTCACGGCCGCGCGTCTGCCCTTCGTCAGCGATGGTGACTTGACCAGCACTAACCTCACCATCACGCTCGCGTGGCTCGACGCCTACAGTAATGAGTAGGTTTATCTTTTTTTTCAAATATTACATCTGAGAATATTATCATATCATTATATCATATATTTGAGAATATTATCAAATATTACATTTTTTGCAAATATTAAATTTGAGAATATTATCACATATAACATTTTTTTCAAATATTACGTTCTTGTGGCTCGACACCTACAGTAATGAGTAGGTTTAACTTTTTTCAAATATTACCTTCGAGAATATTATCATATCATTATTTCATGCATTTGAGAATATTATCATATCATTATATCGTACATTTGAGAATATTTTCTTATATTAGATTTTCTTCAAATATTACATTTAAGAATATTATAATATCCTTATATCAAACATTTGAAAATATTATCAAATATTACATTCCCGTGGCTCGACACAGTAGGTTCAACTTTCTATAAAATATTACATTTTTTCAAATATTATTATATCATCATATCATACATATGAGAATATTATCAAATATTAGATTTGAATCAAGTATTACATTTAAGAATATTATCATATCATTATATTTTACATCTGAGAATATTATCATATATTAAATTTTCATGTATTACATTTTTTCAAATATTACGCTCATGTGGCTTGACAACTACAAGGAATTTAAAAGCAAAGAAAACGCCAAGAAAATTCACCATATCGATATTGAAAACGTTTCGGAGTCCAGCTCCATCATCAGTTCGACTAAACTAAAAATGAATAAAATCACTTTAAAAGTCAAAATTCAAAGACAGACATAAAACCTAAACAAGACCAGGATATTACATCTAGGATCCTAGGATATTTCATCTAGGATCCTAGGTTACTATAGGATATTCCACCTAGGATCCTACGATATCACATCTAGGATCCTAGGATGTTTCATCTAGGATCCTAGTATACTCTAGGATATTTCACCGCAGGATCCGGCACTACAACTCAGAGTCCCGGTTCTCCACGTCCTTCGCGGTGCCGCAGGCCGCCAGCACGACGCAGGCGCGTCTGGTCGCCGCCTTCACGGCCGCGCGTCTGCCCTTCGTGAGCGATGGTGATCTGGTCAGCTCTAACCTCACTATCACGCTCGCGTGGCTCGACTCCTACAGTAATGAGTAGGTTTAACTTTTTTCAAATTTTACATTTGGGAATATTATTATATCATTTTATCATCCATTTGAGAATATTATCACATATAACATTTTTTCAAATATAACATTCTTGTAGATCGAGACCTACAGTAATGAGTAGCTTCAACTTTTTATAAAATATTACATCTGAGAATATTATCATATCGTTGTATCATACATTTGAGAATATTATCAAATATTACATTTTTTCAAATATTACATTCTTGTGGCTCGACACCTAGAGTAATGCGTAGGTTTAACGTGAATAGTTACATTTTCCCGTGATTCATTTAGTTTCTTCGATGAATCCCGATAGGTGTATTTATCGAGCCACTATGCATCATCTGAATTACCTATGCTAATTTTTTCTTATCCCGCATCTAGAATATTTTATGTATCATATATGATTCCCACTCTGAAATTTTACCTTCCTACGTGCAAATCATTTCTAAGCTTAGTGATTTAGAAAGTCCCGGAGCTTTTGTGCGGTGATTGCTAAATAAGTTTTCATTATGTAGGTATAACCATGAAAGATTGCACCAATCTGAAGGAAATTTCACCTTTTCCGATCTAATATTCCCTATTTATCAGTCAATTCATGACTTCATTAAAATTTTTCTGGATTTCCCGGTTCATATATCATGTCATCCCGGTTCAGGGCAGGGTGGCCCAGTGGCAATTAAAGTTCAGAGTACCAAGATTGGCGCAGAGAGGTGCGGGTTTGATCCCAGCTCTGTGCGCCAGTTTCTGGTCAGAATCGGCGAGGAGGCCGGGCGGTTAAGCACAGCAGAATTGTAGCAGTGAGTTGCGTGTTCGAGACCGCAACATGATGTGAATGTTCTGCGATGTTAAGAACCGGCGACAGGCCTACGGCCAAATAAACGCTGAAACCGCTATTGTTATTTATTATTATGTCCTAACTCGGTTCACAGGACGCTGCACTCCTGCACCACCCGCTTGAGGCCCGGGTTCCTGGTTCCCATCGTCCTGCAAAGCGAACCCTGCGCCTCCTGAGGCCCGGGTTCCTGTCTCCTATCGTCCTGCAATGCGAACCCTGCGCCTCCTGAGGCCCGGGTCCCTGGTTCACATCGTCCTGCAAAGCGAACCCTGTGCCTCCTGAGGCCCGGGTCCCTGGTTCCCATCGTCCTGCAATGCGAACCCTGCGCCTCCTGAGGCCCGGGTCCCTGGTTCCCATCGTCCTGCAAAGCGAACCCTGCGCCTCCTGAGGCCCGGGTTCCTGGTTCCCATCGTAGCGAACCCTGCGCCTCCTGAGGCCTGGGTTCCCGGTTCCCATTGTCCTACAAGGCGAACCCTGCGCCTCCTGAGGCCCATCCTGGTTCCCATCGTCCTACAAAGTGAACCTTGAGCCTAGTGATGTCCTCTATTCATTCTGACTTTTGTCCAAATATTTGGAGTAATCTCACTAATAATATTGAATGTTCATAATTTTTTCTAGTAATGTTGGTCTTCAATTTTTAGCTCATTCCGACATCAAGCTTTTAATGCTGTAGCAGTCGCCCCGACGCTAGCTCAAATAGGCAGTAGCTCTGCAAATATTTCTGCGAAACCGATTTAAAGTTCTTAGTAACTAATTTCAAATTCTTCTAGATAATGCTTTATGCATTAACAGTGCCTAAGAATATTGAAAGTTTCCGATCATTAAAAATAATTTTCTGATCTTAATAACTCATAAACAATTATTGATGTTGGTCCACATTAAACAAAAATGGGGACGATTTGGTTGTTATCTCGCCTCGAAGTTTGTTCTCAGGCATAATCCCAATTAACAGCCTAACTCAACATTATTGCAAAAGTATTTTTCATACAAAAAATAGACATGTTCATTTTTCGTCCCTTTATTATTTTGTCATGGCCTTTATAAATTAAGAGTGTTTTTAAAAATAGTGAATTTGACGTAGCAATAACTGACATTTGTCTACCGAATTCAGCCAAAATTTTTTATTTAGTTGTAAAACTCCTGCTAATTGCGAAATAAATTTGTTTCCTAATATCTATTCTCGCCATGAAAAAGAAATGTTGGAAAAATCTAATTTCTCGTAAATCTAGACATCGAAACTTGCAAATCTTGTATGCCTCGAATTATATTATTATATCTTGTGTGCCTCGAATTATATAATTATAATTGTTTTTCTCCGACACATTGAGGACCAACTTTTTTAATGAATTTAACAGTCCTCCGTCGTCTGGTAATGTGGCACAAAACCAGACGAGAAGTTTGTCGCAGAGCCACGTGCCGTTAATTACTTTGTCGCTCACGCGTCATTAATTGCTTAGTGCGCCTTTTTGGCATACTTCAATAATTAATCCATGATAAAAATGGATTGTTTAACCGACAAAACTGTCAATTAAAACTCATTAATCAAATAAAATTTCGAATTTGCAGTCAAGTCTAAAAATTCTTCATCGTATGCTGAAAAAAATGGCTCCCAGTAGAAAAACGTGCAATAAAGTATGTTCCCCTAGGTTGCCCTGTCTGAGTAACGCCTGATTGCTTCTCATTGCAAGAAGTCCAGAATAATTTAATTTCTTACAAATACTGTATTTTTTTGTTCTGTTGGCCCCTGTCACAATAAGATCCTTGTCTCTATTCAATCCACCTCTCTTATGAACAATTTTTGTCCGTTCTAAACAAATGTGTTCAGTTCAATTTGTTTCATTTTTTCAATTAATGGTTCTTAATTCATTTTCTTCCCATAAAGATTTCAAAGTTAATTAATGTACATGAAGTTTCATTGGAATGATGAGTATTTCATCGGCACAGAACTCGCGATGTTGTGACTGAATATTATATCTGTCCGATATTTAAAAAGGATACAAGAAAATAATAAATTGTTTTCATTTGAATTTAATTCAGTTAAATTTGCTATTACAATATATTCATGCTAATATTTAAGCTTGACTGGAATTATATGAAACCAAAATTGTCTTGAGTTAGAAGTACAGAACACTAATATTTCCCAGTAAATTTAATGCCGTAATTAAACAACACGAGCAACAGAAGTTGTTGAAAATTATAGCATAATAAAAAGTTGAGATGAAAACGAACATGAATTGTGAAACATGAATTAGACATTCTTTATATCCTTTTGTCGATTTTATAAGATCGGGCATGTCAACCAACGATTTAATTTTGCGGAAAAGTTTTATCAAAATTTATCGAAGTTCTTTCTTCATTGTCCACATATGATCAACTTATTTCGTAAAAATTCATCAATTTGTTATTTATTAGCCTCTGAGCTGACATGGTGGCGGCTGACGCCTTGACACATCAGCCTCTGAGCTGACATGGTGGCGACTGCTGACGCCATGACACATCAGCCTCTGAGCTGACATGGCGACTGCTGACGCCATGACACATCCGCCTCTGAGCTGACATGGCGACTGCTGACGCCATGACACATCAGCCTCTGAGCTGACATGGCGACTGCTGACGCCATGACACATCATCAGCCTCTGAGCTGACATGGTAACTGCTGACGCCATGACACATCAGCCTCTGAGCTGACATGGTAACTGCTGACGCCATGACACATCAGCCTCTGAGCTGACATGGTGGCGGCAGACGCCAGGGCAAATCTTCGGCTCAGCTTCGATGACTGAAATCAATTTCCGTTGCGATTCTCATTTGCCAAATCACCCCCACAATCGCCAGCGTTTAGGAGCTCGCAACCAGAGCAAGAACGTTGGCGTTCGCAACCGCGAACGCCAGAGCAGGTGGTTTGTCAGATGTAACGCAGGCATAGAACGCCAGAGCAGGCTAAACGTCATATATAACGCCGGCAGAGAACGCCTGAACAGATGTTACGTTGAGTTATCGTCTGCAATGTTATATGACATCAGATCTTGCCTGTTCAATGAGGCTGCATTGTGTAATGGATCAAGAACGGTTCTCGATGGACGAATGCGACAATACCGCTAAATTACGCGTGTTAGAATTCAGGTCAGGCTACAGACAAGGATCTGAATGAACAATCAGATAACTTCTGTCACCGTCTAAAGATTCTTTAATTCTTCCATTCGAGGCCACGAGTCAAAGCCATTATTAAGTAAAAACCTGCAAACACAATGAGTCAAGACCTGTAAACGCGATGAATGAAGGCAGTGTTGCCAACACAAACTGTTGACATGCTAGCCCCAAATTCGACGTGTTTTTTTTTTAGATAAGTCTCATTTGCTGCCACTTTATAGCACCACTTGTCATTGCCTGTTTAAAACAGAAAAAAAAATATATATTCACAATATCGTCGTTGTATTTACTTCCGAGACCAGCTACATTATCAGTTCATATTTTTTCCAGAATACAAGTACAATACAAAATCTAAAGAAATTCATGCAATGGCCAGTAAATTTCTGTTTGCGATGCACCAACGTTTGAAAGCGACCGTTATATTTAGTTAATTGGCAATTAATAAATGACACCTATAGCTATAGTTTCTTTCTCGATATATGAATTTCATCGATTAAAGTTTCAGGTTGAGAAAATCAAAGAAAAGGTCAGCACGAGGGAGATGCTTAAAGATTAGAAAAGTGACATCTTTATACCGATTGTACAAAATTGGCTTTAAATCAATGGGGCGATTTCAACCCATAAACTATACACAGAAGTTTAGATAAATAACTTGTCCCAATACGACAGCAGAGTGATTCTGCTTTCCCGCTGTTCCTCATCCGCAATTAACCTTCGTAAGTTATTGATAGGATTTTACCAATTTAATTCCAGTGGAACCAATTAAGTACCAATTTTAATTCCAAAATTTGCATTGAAGAATCGCATAAGTAATTCTTGAGGAGTGCCAAGGGAAAGTGATTCAAGTTTTATTTACCGTTAATCTTAAGAAAAGTTATCTCTAGCGGAAAATTTTAATAAATTATTTAAAACATTTCACCACAAGGTAGCATTTCATGCCTAACAAATCGTTACACACTCGACCTGTCTGGTAAAAATTTTGAATTCTTTCAAACTTTAGCTTAATTTCTCATTTGTTCTAAGTGAAATTACAAGAAATAAATTTCAGATGTGAAAAGATAAGAATTTACATTGCAACCATAGCAATCCTCTTAACCCATCATTCCTTCATGAATAAGATTCCCTATATTTTCCAGCTGATGGTCAAAAAACAGTCCATCATTTCCCCTCCTGTTCGATAGAAAGATTTTCTGAATGAAGCTGAAGAGACAAATGATTGATGAGCCATCTCAGTGGGACGTGGATTAATTAATCCAGTCGTCTTCAGCCGCGGCAATCAGCAGGGATTGTGGTCCATGCTTAAGGCCAAGGCGTTAAACTAATGTAACTTGGACAAATTGTGGTCCATGCTTATAGCCAAGGCGTTACTCTACTGTAACGTGGACATTGTGGTCCATGCTTATAGCCAAGGCGTTAATTATTAGTTCTTAAATAAAACAAAAGGAGCTGTTGGAAGAAATGCTTCATTATAAATGTTATGTCTAATAGTGTTGTGTCATCAGACATGCATTATAAATGTGCTGCTGGAGTGCGTTGTGTCATCAGACATGCATTATAAATGTGCTGCTGGAGTGCGTTGTGTCATCAGACATGCATTATAAATGTGCTGCTGGAGTGCGTTGTGTCATCAGACATGCATTATAAATGTGCTGCTGGAGTGCGTTGTGTCATCAGACATGCATTATAAATGTGCTGCTGAAGTGCGCTGTGGCATCAGACATAAGACATGTTAACGATACGGTGAGCAGAGTCGCACTGATGCTGAGTTGCCAGAAGCAAGACGTCGTCGCTCTCAAGTCCCTCAGAACATACAGAACTTTGTGGAGTTGCTAATAGTGGTTATTAACTATTGCAAAAGTTCTACCGTCGCCAGTTGGATTTCTCAAAAAAATTTAAAATCATAGTAGTATTTTTTTTCGTTTCTGGCTGAAATTCATTCGTACCAAGAAAATGATGGATATTTTAGGAGTTTAAAACTCAAAATCTCAGAGACAACTTGAAAAATTATCACCTTATGGTGTGCGTTTTCCCTTGCAGAACTTAAATTTACAATTTATTTCCACTCGAAAAGTTCGATCATGGTTATGCGCTTATAACTATTGTTTATGTATCCCATTGGTTTCCTCGCAAGTCTCCAGAATAATTCTCAAGATTCCCAGAAATATCTTGAGAGTCCAGAAATCTCTTGAGATCATAGAGCAAGAGTACGGCCGCGTCTGGCGGGAAAAGCGGCGGCGACTTGCGCATGCGCCGAGCGCATCCAGGGCGTATTGATCGCGTGGAGTTAGCGGGCTTCCAAGTAGGATGAGCTCTGGCACAGAGTCCCGTAGCTTTAGCATTACGGCATGCTCAGCTCTGCAATTGGCAAGGCACTGCCAGCCAGGAAACGAGCTTCTGTCCAAAAGTGGATTCCCAAGCCAGGCCGAGCGGTTGAAAATATGATGGCATGTGAAGTAAATCATAACCCGACATTTACGTGCTAACGCGCAACTAGAACTTGGACACGGTTGGGTAGACAAAAAAAATTATGTTAGATCAACTATAGTATGACTAGAAAATTCAAGGATTTTCCCTCATTGTATCTTAATAAATTCACAAAAAAATTGTGTCACGCAGTATTACACGATTATAAAGAAAAATCAAATTCACTCATCCAGAAGCCTGTTTGTTTGCAAAGGAACAAATATTTCAAACTCTAAATATTTCATAGACATCATATAAAGCGGAATTTATATGGGCTATGAAAAAGTACTTCAAACTTTCGTCTGACCGTTTTGTTGAAAATATGTTCCAGCGTCAGTTGGAGTCTGGAATTTCGTAGCCTCGCAGACATTTTGGTTAAGGTTTGTACCATCAGAAAACCTGACCTTTATCTGTGAATCGATGGCGCTTGAAAATTTGTGACGTAAGCTCAAGATCAAAAGAGATAGTAACAAGCTTAAGCGGCTGGCGTAGGTCAGAAGATAATAACAAGCTTAAGATAGTATAAAAATATAGTAACAATATCAGAAGATAGTAACAAGCTCAAGATAGTATAAGAAGATAGTAACAAGATCAGAAGATAGTAACAAGCTTAAGATAGTATAAGAAGATAGTAACAAGATCAGAAGATAGTAACAAGCTTAAGATAGTATAAGAAGATAGTAACAAGATCAGAAGATAGTAACAAGCTTAAGATAGTATAAAAAGATAGTAACAAGATCAGAAGATAGTAACAAGCTTATGATAGTATAAGAAGATAGTAACAATATCGGGAGATATTATCAAGCTTAAACGGCCGGCGTGATTAGATTTCAAAATACATGCAATTGCTGAAATGAATTGAACAGCTTGTAGGTTTTTTTTAAATTCTTTTTAACAAATGTATGAATTACGAATTGGGTAAACCTTAAAGGGATGAAAATTCATCAATTAATGACGATATTTCTTTACTTTTTATATGTTTAGTTACGACAAGTAAAATAGATATGTGCTTCGGAGACAAAAGAGTTGTAGATTGCACTTTTTTTAGAATTTACATAGGATTGAAGGCGATAACGCAATAGAATCCCTTGAAGTTGCCAACACTCATAACTTATTTAATTTTTTTAATGATTACGATTGTTTTCTAACTCAGAACAAACTTCACAAACATACTGTACTGTTGTAAATATTCCTGTCATAAATAGGAATAAAATACCATGAAGCTTTTCAAGTATAATATTTGTTTGAATGTTTAAATTTCATTGGTTCTCAACACTCATCACATTGACGCCCGTACGCCAATGCGTAATCACATATACAGGTCACATTCATCACATATACAGGTCAGCGACGCTGGGCCATTAGAGCAATACAAAACAAGTAATGACAGCTCAGCTCTGTTGCTGTCAGAAGTTGTGGACGAAGTTGTTATTATTGTTATTATTATTATTATTATTGTTATTATTATTATTATTATTAAGTTTAAGAATAAAGGCTAAAACTAAAAAAGTTGCATAAAACATTTTACTGTTTTATGCAACTTTTTTCANTCCCAAACAGATATCAATAGTTTCACGTACCGGAATATTTGTAAATAAATTTTCAACATCGAAAGAGGCCATTATTATTATTATTATTATTATTAATATTATTATTATTATTATTATTATTATTATAATTATTATTATTATTATAATTATTCGAAGCATTTATCATGGCGTATGGTTCAAACGAACTTCGAGGGCACGTCACACATAAGATAAATAGCAAGCGATATATAAATCAACACAATAAAGGATGGGAACGGATAAAATGACTAAGCACTAGATTCATAGGCTCCATGAAATAGTTCCGTTTTTAGGCATCGACGAAACACACGGCGACGTTATGAGTGGTGGAAACTTTTACGGAGGAGAATTGGGAACAAAGTATTTAGACATGTATCTTTATTTGCTAAAATCTAGATATTATCCATACAATGAAGCATTGTGGCTTCAAATAATAATATGCGTTTAAAAGTTACTTTTTAAAAACAACAGTTCAAAAGAGGCCAGGGTCTCCGATGTTACACATGTGCAATGAATTTCTCATTTCATTAATAAGTATTAAAAAATTTTTTAACTTTTTTAATATTAAAAAATTTCAGTTTTTTAATTATTTATTCTGTCAATTGATTCAAGCATTGTCTCTGACTTTACGCAATTGCGCAAAATTTCAGATCGATTAGACAGGTAGAAGTGTGTTAAATATCGATTATATAAGATTTGTAGCGGACAACAAGAAGTGAAGTTAACAGAAGTGCTTTAAAAGGAGCACAAGGTAATCCTTTAATCCTTTAATAAATTGATCCTTTAATATGCATTAAATGATAAACTTTTGAAACTTTTAATTAGAAAAATTCTTGTTTCGTGTCCGAAAGTTCGTATACCTGCCTAGATCTTCGTGAAATTAATCGTGAAATAATATTTTGCAACTGATAATATTTTTATATACATCTATAATGTCCGAAGGAACTTTGAAAGGAACAAAAATTTCCGCATTCATTCAGGTTTCCAAAAGAACTGTATTTATTCACAGAATTTACAGGTCATTACCAGGAAACAATCAGCATCATAAATTAAATGGTCGTTTTCTCCATGAACATGACAATCCAGCTTTATATAGGATGCATGTATGGATTGTATGGAGTTTAAAAAAAATGCTATAGTCAAATGAAGTAACCTAAGTTATTCATTGCTTTTTTAATACAAGTAACGACACAAGTGATACAAGTATCGACACGAATAATACAAGTATCGACACGAATGATACAAGTATCGACACCAATGATACAAGTATCGACACGAATGATGCAAGTATCGACACGAATGATGCAAGTATCTGTGTATAAGAGACAGCGCCATGACACATCAGCCTCTGAGCTGACATGGTGGCGGCAGACGCCAGGGCAAATCTTCGGCTCAGCTTCGATGACTGAAATCAATTTCCGTTGCGATTCTCATTAGCCAAATCACCACCACAATCGCCAGCGTTCAAGAGCTCGCGCCCAGAGCAAGAACGTTGGCGTTCGCAACCGCGAACGCCAGAGCAGGTGGTTTGTCAGATGTAACGCAGGCATAGAACGCCAGAGCAGGCTAAACGTCATATATAACGCCGGCAGAGAGCGCCAGAACAGATATGTTACGTTGAATTATCGGCTGCAATATTGTATGACATCGAATCTTGCCTGTTCAATGGGCTGCATTCTCGAAGGACGAATGCGACAATACCGCTAAATTACGCGTGTTAGAATTCAGGTCAGGCTACAGACAAGGATCTGAATGAACAATCAGATAACTTCTGTCACCGTCTAAAGATTCTTTAATTCTTCCATTCGAGGCCACGAGTCAAAGCCATTATTAAGTAAAAACCTGCAAACACAATGAGTCAAGACCTGTAAACGCGATGAATGAAGGCAGTGTTGCCAACACAAACTGTTGACATGCTAGCCCCAAATTCGACGTGTTTTTTTTTTAGATAAGTCTCATTTGCTGCCACTTTATAGCACCACTTATAATCGTCTATTTAAAACAGAGAAAACACCATATATATTCACAATTTTATCATTGTAAACGCGTCAGAGACCGGCTACATTATCAGTTCAAAATTTTCACAGAATACAAATACACTACAAAATCTAAAGAAATTCATGCAAAGGCCAGTAATTTCTGTTTGCGATGCATGCACCGACGTCTGAAAGCGACCGTTAGATTTAGTTAATTGGCAATTAAGAAATNGTGAACCGTCTGTAAACTGTCTCTTATACACATCTAGATGTGTATAAGAGACAGCGATTAATCTGCCAGGCTTAGCAAATTCTGAATATGAATGAAACAAAAGCTTGCACGAATGCGTTGCGATGTTGTCAAGTAATTATACAGGAATTATGTACGTGCTGCGTATCACTGATACGATAAACCCTCTTGACTCCTGTCCATTCCCGCTCTAATCCACGTAGAATTAATCCAGGTTACTTACTCAAGTTAATCATTTTGCTCTTTGACACAAGTAAAGTTAATGAACGAGTAGAATGCTATATAGATTAATAATGTTCCATGTCGCGTCAGCTCGGTAAATCGATGGCTGCAACATCAGGAACTGCTACGCAAGGAATCATAAGCCCCGGAGGAGGAATGTGAGGAGGGTGACCGGAATTAACCATGGTTAGGTTAGGTTAGGTTAGGTGCATTCTTTGATCTGAGTATGGAATGTGGCACGCACGTCATTACAAGAGTGACTCGTCGTCATGTAAACAAGTGATCTTATAGACATCATCAAATGGCCAAACTTTATTGCAATCTTTCTACAATTTTCTGAGTCAATCATGAACTTGCATCCCAGTTTCATCTGTCCGAAAACTTCAATTACTTGATAATAATTTGCGAAAACAAATTTCTGCACACACAGGCTATTTTTCTCAACGGGAAACCGCCACTGTCAGACTGACGATGAACTACCGCTCTAATCCACGTAGTATTAATTCAGGTTACTTACTCAAGTTAATCATTTTGCTCTTTGACACAAGTAAAGTTAATGAACGAGTAGAATGCTCTATAGATTAATAATGTTCCATGAAGCGTCAGCTCAGTAAATCGATGGCTGCAGCATCTGGAATCAGATGCTGCACGAGGAATCACAAGCCACGGGGGAGGAATGTGAGGAGGGTGACCGTAACCATGTTTAGGTTAGGTTAGGTTAGGTTAAGTTGGGTGCATTCTTTGATCTCAGTATGTTTGGACAGGTTAGGTTAGGGTTAGGTTAGGTTAGGGTTAGGTTAGGTTAGGGTTAGGTTAGGGTTAGGTCAGGTTAGGTTAGGAGGTTAGGTTGGGTTAGGTTAGGTTAGGTTAGGTGCATTCTTTGATCTCAGTATGGAATTTGACAAGCACGTCATTACAAGAGTGGCTCGTCGTTAAGTAAACAAGTGCATGATCTTATAGACATCATCAAATGGCCAAACTGTATTGCAATCTCGCCTCTTTCTACAATTTTCTCCGAACTTTAATCCCAATTTCATCAATCCGAAAACTTCAATATCTCGATAATAAGCGAAAAAAAATTTATGCATCCACAGGCTATTTTTTCTCAACGGGAAACCGCCACTGTCCGACTGACGATGAAGTGGTAAGCGGTGCGTTAATTGTGCGGTGCATCCAATTAATGACAAGTATTTCGTAATAACGATGTTCATTATTTACGAACGGTACAATATAATTGAGTAAGATTCTAGGATGATACTCATTATTTCGTTGAAAACTTGAAGCAACAGCTAAACACGCAATTAAGAAAAATAAACGCTTTAGTTTTTTTCATTATATGAGTGACGTTTTTGATTATGTATCATTTCATGATGGAAAAAGATGGAAAAAGTTAGTGACGTTGTCCATTATTAGACTGCACCTGATACCTTTGTTATTGTGTTAGATATTCTTTTCATAAAAGATTTTAAGCACTTCTACGTATACAATTTTCATCCACTCAAGGATTTGAGTGGACGTTGACTCCGAAACGTTTATGATGGACTCGTCCTTCCATATAAAGAAATGGTAAATTTTATGGCTATTTTCTTTGCTTTTACCTTCTTTGTGAATTTGTGATTTAAACAGTCAAGTGATTTTTAAACATAAGTTTCACTTTCGTTCAATGATTGAGGTAATGAAAAATGGATATTGTCATTGTTATTTCCGTCTATTAAGTGGCTAGGTAATCGTGTACTTGGTAATATTAGAAGGTGCAATAGTTCAGACGGGTTGTAATTTACCTATCATCCTGAGTAATCGCGTTTGATCACATATAAAAATTAGTTATATAGCATCAAATTATTAGTCCGACAGCAAAGAACCTAAAAAAATCATGGACCAACATGATGTTTTTCCAGGCCATAAATTTTCAAATATTCTCATATTGAGAATATTTAGCCTGGAAATAAAATTCAGTTTTGAATAGCAGCTCGTTATCCAACGGCCAAATTTATATGCCACGGCAGAGACTTGAATAGTCAAAGAGCTCTAATGAGTTTGGTTTTACGTTCACAGCAAAATTATTCTATGATTTGCGTATTATAAGAAACACACGATTATACGTTGGTATACTCAAAAAACATTTAGATGCTCACGCGGACATAATTGAACGTTTGTAGCAGTGATGAGGCCCGGGTGTAATGTATTCATACATATGTCGCTTAAAAATTTTATAAGCGTGAGAATCGACATGAATATAAAACTTAAAAAGGCTGATAAAGAATATGTGTTCTTGCGAAGCAACATGAACTTAATTTGGACCCAGTTTAGGATTCAGTTTGTTTGTTATGTATACATGCACATGCAGTTGTAACATGAAAATTATGTGCACGTGCAGATATAGTATAATAGTTTTGTTTATGTTCGGATGTGGCTTGAACGTTATGTATACATGAGAATGTAGCATTATCGTTATATATACGGCATGAACAATATTTAAACGTCCAAAGGTAATATGAACCTTATGTACTCTCAGAGAAATATTATTTATGTTTTAAATACGCGTGGACATTATTCTGACGCTAATATAACGATAAATTATTCGCTTGCAGCTTCACGCCAGACACATTTAGCCAAAATTAATGACCACCGCTATCACGCTGCCATCTTTCGGATTCTACAGGTTATATGAATTTTTCAAACTTGAGCTTTGTCTTTCAGTTTAGCGTACATCCAGTGAAAATTCCTCCATCCCAATGAATCGTAATTTGAGAAATCGAATGGAAAAATTTCAGTTTTAGTCATCTAAAATAATATTGTTAAATAAATTCCGGATTGTCAAGATAATATCAAAGAAACCTGCACTTCTAATCCTTAGACGTCTAAATAATTTAAAATTTATACGTTCACGACACTTCATGAAAGGGGGGTGGGGGGAAAGTTCTTCAGTAATTACATAGGAGCCAATTCGCTGCCCAGCTCTACAAATACAGTGTTTCTGTGAGGTCTGACTCAGTGTGCCTCCGGGCGTTGTACGGAGAGATGTGCATGTAGTCGCTCCCATCATCCTTGAGTGGAATCAAGCTCCAGAAACGTTTAGTTTGGTATCTATGCTACATTGAGCGCATATTGTGGTGCGTGCGGGACTTTGTCGCGCTCTCCTCAACATTCACACTTATTGTCACGGAAGATCTATCTCCTCCTAGAGTTTTGAAGCTACATCAATGAGACATATACCGTTCGATGCGAAACAAAATTATCTACATTTAAACACGAGGGTTTTTCTAATTTCGTTATAGTTTGAATTTTATTTTGCAAAAGGGGGGGGTGGCGGGGAAGAAATAAAAAAATTTTCGAAAAATTTACGAAAAATGCTCCCACACCCACAAAAATGAGAAATACAAAAAACCGCCTTGTTCAGTTTTAGATATGGTTTTTACGCATGGAATGTTATGTGTCTCGATGTTCTAGCTTGAAAATCCTAGGAGGAGATAGATTTCTACGGTACCCCCTTTTTGGCCGTTTTCTAAGATTTTCACGTTTTCTTTTATTTTTTTCGAAGAATTCACACGAACAAAAAAGTCTTAGATTTCTGTTTTACATAAGTGCACCAAGTTTCAGAGTGAACCGTCTGTAAATAGCCGAGATAAATTTTACCCTAGACGCTCCCCTTAATTTTAAACTTAATAGGCTAATCGCAGTTACCAACTCTGAGATAAGAAAACCTTATAGACATCATCACATGGCTAAACTTTATTACAATCTCTTTTTCTACAATTTTCTAAGTCAATCACGAACTTGAACCACAATTTCATCCATCCGAAAATTTCAGCATCTCGATAATAATTTTCGAGAAATAAATTTCTGCACCCGCAGGCAAGTTTTTTCTCAACAAGAAACCGTCAGCTTCGAAAATTTCCCTAGCGACCTGATTGATGATCTAGAATTTTTGTACGCGCCATAATGAAGGACGGAGAAATCTTTATACTTGCTCTTTATTGGGACTTGGAGTAGAAACGCATAATATCTTTGTCCTCTAGCACGGCTCAGTAGAAAACAAATGCACCTGTTGTATGATTGATCAAGCATAAATTCCTGTTTTTATTTGAAGTTATCTAATTCTTATGGCAGTCTGAGCTTTGAACGTTCAACTTTGATGAACAGTACGACTTGTCTTTCACATGCGCACCACTACCACCTTTCATAATGCGCACCACTATCGTCTTCCACAATGCGCTGCACGCTGGTTGTTATTGAATATTTAAATAATGCGTAAAATATATTTTACGAATGTTTAAATACTTTTAATAATTCGTAGCACGGTAGTTTTTCTTGTCTGGCTTTGGCTGCTAAATTCACCAAAGTTGAATGAGTTCTAAATTTAAAATATTTTCGCACTTCTGTGAATTTTTTAATACTGTGTTCCCTTTAGTTGGTGTCGAAGCTTCATTGCGCAATTTAGTGTTCTGGCCAAATATTCGATGAAACTGTAGAGTTTTAATTTTCCGTTCCAAAGAATGAAATAAATCCAAATAAACCTCATTTTTGAATTTAAAATTCATTTATTGGATTCTATTTGTGTATAGTAAAAGTGAGAACGGAGCATACCATAACTGAAATAAGTAATACACTCGTCAAAGGAAATCAACAAGGTTTTAATGAAAAATTTAATTTCGTTAAAATCTGGAATTTGGTGCTTTAAATATCAAAGATCTCTTTTGCGTTTGAAAGTCCAGTAATCTTAAAATTTTGTTGAAAAAACTGCAGTAGGTTTCCTTGTTACATTGTTGCAACTCTCAATGCAGAAGCGCCCACAAATATATTTGGTCAAGATTTGTTTTCAAATCTTGTTGATTACATTTCCGTTTTATTTTTTCATGTATCACAAAAATTATAATTTCTAGTATAATCAATAGAAGGGCGAGAAAGTGGCAGCCGATTTCATTAGCTGCATTTTCAATACAAAAGTCTATTCTCATTAGTACAACAAAGTTCAAACCACAACAATGTTGTAAAAGTTGATTCGCTGAAAATGAATACCGGTCTGATGGAATTATTTTCACGAAAAAAGTTTAATAAGGACACGGAATTAAAAAGCGCACATGAGTTAATTTAAATTCTAATGACCTGTTCTCCCTCGGTTATATGGATTTCTCGAAATTATAATTTGATGACCTTTGGCCTGATTTCCCCAGATGCAAATTTTAATGGCGAAGCGAGCAGGAATTGGCAGTTTCCCCGCTTATTAGAGGTTCTATTAACGGAATTAAAGGTTCTATTAAATAATATTAAAGGTTCTATTTATTAATAGGACTTTATTAAAGGTTCTATTTATTAATAGGACTTTATTAAAGGTTCTATTCATTAATAGGACTTTATTAAAGGTTCAATTTTTTTGCCGTCTTTCTCGAGCCAGACATCGCCATTCTTCTAAGCGTTGAATGTAGAAAAGATTGTGTTATATTTAACGAGGCTTTTTATTTTAATGCTTATAGCCAAGGCGTTACTTTAACGCGGACATTGTGGTCTATGCTTAAGGCCAAGGCGTTACTTTAACGCGGACATTGTGGTCCATGCTTAAGGCCAAGGCGTTACTCTAACGTGGACATTTTGGTCTATGCTTAAGGCCAAGGCGTTACTCTAACGCGGACACTGTGGTCTATGCTTAAGGCCAAGGGGTTACTCTAACGTGGACACTGTGGTCTATGCTTAAGGCCAAGGCGTTACTCTAACGCGGACATTTTGGTCTATGCTTAAGGCCAAGGCGTTACTCTAACGCGGACACTGTGGTCTATGCTTAAGGCCAAGGCGTTACTCTGAAGCGGACATTGTAGTCTATGCTTAAGGCCAAGGCGTTAATCAAAGGTGGCCATTGCGGTCCTTGCTAATAGCCAAGTCCTTTCAAGGCGTTAGTTATTATTTCTTTAATAAAACAAAAGGAGCTGTTGGAGTATATGCTTTATTATAAAGGTTATGCCTATAATAGCGTTGTGTCATAAGACATAAGACATGCATTATAAGTGAGCTGCTGGAGTACGTAGTGTCATCAGACATAAGACATGCACTATAAATGAGCTACTGGAATGCGCTGTATCATAAGACATGCACTATAAATGTGCTGCTAGAGCTGTCTCTTATACACATCTAGATGTGTATAAGAGACAGCCTTTACGCCGTGCCCCTACAACTGTGTGCTACGCGAGTTCACCTGCGTCACAGCGGATGAGGTCACCACTGNATTATTATTATTATTATTATTATTATTATTATTATTATTATTATTATTATTATTATTATTATTATTATTATTATTATTATTATTATTATTATTATTATTATTATTATTATTATTATTATTATTATTATTATTATTATTATTATTATTATTATTATTATTATTATTATTATTATTATTATTATTATTATTATTATTATTATTATTATTATTATTATTATTATTATTATTATTATTATTATTATTATTATTATTATTATTATTATTATTATTATTATTATTATTATTATTATTATTATTATTATTATTATTATTATTATTATTATTATTATTATTATTATTATTATTATTATTATTATTATTATTATTATTATTATTATTATTATTATTATTATTATTATTATTATTATTATTATTATTATTATTATTATTATTATTATTATTATTATTATTATTATTATTATTATTATTATTATTATTATTATTATTATTATTATTATTATTATTATTATTATTATTATTATTATTATTATTATTATTATTATTATTATTATTATTATTATTATTATTATTATTATTATTATTATTATTATTATTATTATTATTATTATTATTATTATTATTATTATTATTATTATTATTATTATTATTATTATTATTATTATTATTATTATTATTATTATTATTATTATTATTATTATTATTATTATTATTATTATTATTATTATTATTATTATTATTATTATTATTATTATTATTATTATTATTATTATTATTATTATTATTATTATTATTATTATTATTATTATTATTATTATTATTATTATTATTATTATTATTATTATTATTATTATTATTATTATTATTATTATTATTATTATTATTATTATTATTATTATTATTATTATTATTATTATTATTATTATTATTATTATTATTATTATTATTATTATTATTATTATTATTATTATTATTATTATTATTATTATTATTATTATTATTATTATTATTATTATTATTATTATTATTATTATTATTATTATTATTATTATTATTATTATTATTATTATTATTATTATTATTATTATTATTATTATTATTATTATTATTATTATTATTATTATTATTATTATTATTATTATTATTATTATTATTATTATTATTATTATTATTATTATTATTATTTTCCGAAGCATTTATCGTGGCGTCTGGTTCAAACGAACTTCGAGGGCACTCACACATAAGATAAATAGCAAACGATATATAAATAAACACAAGAAAGGATGGGAACGAATAGAATGACTAAGCACTAGATTCATTGGCTCTACGAAATAGTTCCGTTTTTAGGCGTCAACAAAACATAAGGCGCCGTTATGAGTGAAGGAAACTTTAAAAAAAAAGAGAGTTGGGAGCAATGTACTTTGACATGTATCTTTATTTGCTAAAATCTAGATATTATCCATACAATGGAGAGTTAATTGTGGCTTCAAATAATAATATGCGTTTAAAAATTACTTTTAAACGACAACACTACAAGAGAGACCAGTGTCTCCGATGTTACACATTTACAATAAATTTCTCATTTTATTTATAAATATTCCAAGAAATATTTTTAAATTTTTTTAATATTATAAAATTTAAGTTTTTCAATTATTTATTCTCTCAATTTATTCAAGCATTGTCTCTGACTTTACGCAAATGAGCAAAATTTCAGATCGATTCAACAGGTATCGACACGAATGATGCAAGTATCGACACGAATATATCGATTAAGCAACTCCTAGCATGTGTGAGGCCAATCATTTTATTTTATTTTATTCCGATTTCGCGATCCTAACAAGTTTCCTGGCGATTCTTTTCCTTTATTAGGATTATAATAATCCTTCTTATCCCCAGGATTATGATTAGATTCCACTGGAATCACAACAGACGGCGCCAATTAACGGCCTCTCGAATTGCTCAGAAATTTGCCCATTGAAAGTTTCACAAGCGTTTTCTTGTATACGTGGTATTGGGATGTAATATCAATGGATGATTGATATCAATGAATTTTGTAATATCAATGGATGATTGATATCAATGGATTGTGTAATATCAATGGATGATCGATATCAATGGATTGTGTAATATCATTGGATGATTGATATCAATGGATTGTGTAATATCAATGGACAAGATTCTGTGTGTTGATGAGGCAGGTGACATAGAGAGCCTCATGTGATTGTCCTTTAATTAGGGAAACTGTTCTGTACCGCTTTTATTTTTCTGCCATTTATATACAATACATGTTTGCGAATGAAATACTCATGGAATTTCTTTTTTTTCTGAAATTAACATCTATAATAACTCCACCGCCATTTTCTCAAATAGGTGTATTCATTTGACCTTTACTGCTGCCTGAATAAACGGAGCATTAATCTTAACGGGGAAAGAGCTAATCCCATTGGCGGCCAACTTCAGAGAGCAGAAGAGAAATTTTGACCGAATTTAATGAAATTACACAAGCGCCAGCCGGTAATCCCAAAGCATTAATTAATTAACAAATGAAGGCCGTTAATCCCGGAACATATCCTTAAAAGGAGGCACATCTTCACTACTAAATTAAAATACATCAAAATTTCTATAATTTTACTCACTTCGAGGAAGTGCATGCATTAATTGCAGGCAAGATTTGGTCGTTTGTATAATCATTACCCTGAATGCTTACCAAAATTATTTTCCCGATATGCAGTACATGGTAATATCGCTGTAACAATTAAAGGTAGTATACTAATTGCATACTATTNCTTTAATAGTTCTGCGGTCATATGATTTGTATCGAATCTCGAGTTTTATTGGCTGTGTGACATTTATTGTTATAAATTTCTCCAGCTAGCATGGTATCTGTCTCTTATACACATCTAGATGTGTATAAGAGACAGCACTACTACCATCTTTCACATGCGCACCACAACCGTCTTCAACATGCGCACCACTACCGTCTTTCGTAATGCGCCTCACTACCGTCTTTCACAACCGCACCACTCCCGTCTTTCACATGCGCATCCCTATCGCCTTTCACAATGCGCTGCACGCTAGTTGTTATTGAATATTTTAATAAATCGTAGAATATATTTCACGAATATTTTAATATTTTTAATAATGCTTAGCACGGCAATTTTTCTTGTCACGCTTTGGCTGTTAAATTCCCAAAAGTTGCATTATTATTGAATTTAAAATATTGTCGCACTTTTGTGAATTTTTTTAATACTGTGTTCCCTCCACTTGGTGTAGAAGCTTCATTGCGCAATTTAGTGTTCTGGCAAAACACTCGATGAAAATGTAAAGTTTTTATTTTCCATTATAACGAATGAAATAAATCAAAATAAACCTCATTTTAAAAATTTACTAATTATCTATTGGCTTCTATTTGTGTATGGTATAAGTGAGCACGGAACATATCATCATAACTAAGTAGTCCTCACTCCACAACGGAAATCAATAAGGTTTTAAGTAAACATTTAATTTTCGTTAGAATCTGGAATTTGGTGCTTTAAAACCAAGAATTTCCTTCGCGTTTGAAAGTCCAGTGATCTCAAAATTTCGTCAAAAAACCTGCAGTAGGTGTGCTTGATACATCGTTGCAAATTTCAAATTCATTCAAATATACATATAAATATATTCAAAAAAATTTTGGTCAAGATTTGTTTTGAAATCTTGTTGATTGAGTTTATGTTTTGTTTTTTCATGTATCACAGAAATTACAACTTTTAATATAATCAATCGAAGGGTGAGAATGTGGCAGCCGATTTCATTAGCTGCATTTTCAATGCAAAAACTCTATTCTCTAATAGAGTTTTCTATTAAAAAACTCTCTGTAACTATTCTCTAATAGTACAGCAAAGTTCAAACCACAATAATGTTTTAAAAGTGAATTCGTTGAAAATGAATACCGGTCTGATGGTAATTATTTTCACGAAAAAGGTTTAATAAGGACACGGAATTAAAAAGCACACATGAGTTAATATAAATTCTAATGATCTGTTCTCCCTCGGTTATATGGATTTCTCGAAATTATAATTTGATGACCTTTGGCCTGATTTCCCCAGATGCAAATTTTAATGGCCAAGCGAAAAGGAATTGGCAGTTTACCCGCTTATTAAAGGTTCCATTTTTTTGCCGTCTTTCTCGAGCCAGACATCGCCATTCTTCTAAGCGTTGAACGTAGGAAAGATTGTGTTATATATATTGAGGTTTTTTATTTTAGGAAACGGGGACGTGAAAATAATGGTTTTAGTTGAAATTTTTGTGTAACTTAAACCATAGGCTTCTTTTGATCACAACACTTGTTATAATTACACGGAGCTTTAAATCGCGGGGATGATTTTCAGAACGAATCCTAAATATTAAGAGAATAATAATTGAATCAGCCATTCAATGTTATGAGTGCTGGTTAGAATAACTTGTTTAGATTTATTTATGAAATGGATTCTAAATTTAACCGCAAACTTTGAACACATTTATAATAAAAGACGTTCTTACGGATTCTTGTTACGAATTTAGTTATTTTTAAAATGTTTCCGGTTGCGTTCTGTCCATCAGCCAGTCAGTATGGTGAAAGTACTTCTAATTAAAGTTTCGCAATTGGCTTGCATTTAACTTTTATAGTTTAATTATACCCAATCTTATATAAGATAGATGTACTCATCTTCCAAGTTGGACAATTTATTGAACGTAAAAATTTTCAAATAATGAGAGAAAATCTAAATAATTTCACGATCAGAAAATAAGTTTTATTCTGTTGATCACGTCGAACCTCGATCAGCTCCCACATGGGCGGTTTGGCAATAAATGGAAGTGGACTTAAGAAGAATTTACATCCGCTTACAATGGAACAAGAATTTACATCAGCGAGGAATTACATCTATATTTTTCACGCATCCGGTGCCTTTTATACGCAATAAAAGGATCTCCGACACGGCACCCAGTGCAAATATTAATGTAAAACCGATCGCACATACACTATAATATTTTAAACTAGATACGCACTAATCTCTGCACGTGTCAATAAATCACTTGAATAGACTTTCACTTAATTATTGTAGCCTGCATAAGTCAACATAAAACCCGGGTTACGATGTGCGACGAGAAGCTCACGCAAAGAATAAAATTTTTTAATGGAATCGCACTAAGCTTCCCAGTGGCCTATAAATGACATAAATGCGGGACGGTAGTTAGCTTCACCTGCATACATGAGTGCACGTCACTCCTATGACTGTGACATGATTCTCTCGATACGAATTTCTTCTCGAAGTGAATGTGAAACAGCAAGCTAATCTATACAGGTGTAGCTAATTACGATCACACAATAATATCATTTACTGGTTCATGAAAATTTTATGCGTTTCAAGTGAAAAAAAAATTCCAGGTGCTTCTGTTCCGAGGAATCTACTGAGCTACGGACGCTCCAACAGTGATCAAAGTTCCGTCACTGGCGCCCATGGAAGGGTGGCTTTTGATGCGATCTATTCCGCTGGTGAGGGTCAAAGAGGGGAGAACTGTTGTAAATTTGCTAAAAGAAGGATAAGAAATAAAAATGTGCAATTATATACACGTTCAGATTTTCCTATTACTTTTCATTTAAAATCCATGCTGTAAAATTTTATGAACGACGTTTGCATTGCGAGGGCAAAGCTTATAATCCTTTGTTGTGTCCTAATGTAGACATAGATTAGAGATGCTGTTGATCATCATGATTATCGTCGATTATCATTTTTACTATTTATTAACAATATATTTTTGCGACTTAAATCATACAGGAAAAACCACGTCAAGAGGACCTGAACAATTTTCTGAAGCCATAAATTTTTCAAATTCCATCGCAGGATGGAAGTGAGGACCTACCGAGTGTCGATAGTGAGGATTATTTTATATTTATTAATATTACAATTTATTATATACGTTACCCCCAGATGTTAAAAATTATCAAAAATTTATAATATTTTAGACGCTGTACATGGTACACTGAACAATCCACGTCATCTTTCTTTGAAATTTTCATTTCAACCTACCAGTGTATACTACTCCAGCTTAACAACCCTACCATACGCAGTCGTTTAATTACCATGTGGGATTTCTGCTAACTTGGTCTTTCTCGTCTTGCTTAAAATTTCGTTGAGCACGATTCGAGACCTTGAAATACGTGCAACAGACCGTTGCGTTATTTAAAATCAAAAATATTTTCTAATATCACTCATGGAATTTATTTTTTTCTGAAATTAACATCTATAATAACTCCACCGCCATTTTCTCAAATAGTAGTATTCCTTTGACCTTTACTGCTGCGCTGAATAAACGGAGCATCAACCTTAAAGGGGAAAAGCTAATCCCATTGGCGGCCAACTTCAGAGAGCAGAAGAGAAATTTTGACCGAATTTAATGAAATTACACAAACGCGAGCCGTAAATC
Organism: Hyalella azteca; assembly: GCF_000764305.2. Classification (NCBI taxonomy): domain Eukaryota; kingdom Metazoa; phylum Arthropoda; class Malacostraca; order Amphipoda; family Hyalellidae; genus Hyalella; species Hyalella azteca. The sequence goes on from NW_025933733.1 coordinate 213,406, forward strand.
CCAAAGCATTAATTAATTAACAAATGAAGGCCGTTAATCCCGGAACATATCCTTAAAAGGAGGCACATCTTCACTACTAAATTAAAATACATCAAAATTTCTATAATTTTACTCACTTCGAGGAAGTGCATGCATTAATTGCAGGCAAGATTTGGTCGTTTGTTTAATTATTACTCTGAATGCATAACAAAATTATTTTCCCGATATGCAGTACATTGTAATATTGCCTAAACAATTAAAGGATTTATACAAATGACATACATACTATTTACAATTACCACGATGGACAAAGTTTCAAATTTTTCATTATTATAGCATTGGTAGGAGAATAAATAATTGATCTAGTGTAAATGAATTAGCTATTTAGCTAGTGACATTACCAGCCAATAAAACACGTAAGTCGTAACTTTATTTTAGAATAATTCAGGAATTGATTCGATTAATCTGCCAGGCTTAGCAAATTCTGAATATGAATGAAACAAAAGCTTGCACGAATGCGTTGCGATGTTGTCAAGTAATTATACAGGAATTATGTACGTGCTGCGTATCACTGATACGATAAACCCTCTTGACACCTGTCCATTCCCGCTCTAATCCACGTAGTATTAATTCAGGTTACTTACTCAAGTTAATCATTTTGCTCTTTGACACAAGTAAAGTTAATGAACGAGTAGAATGCTATAAATATTAAGAGAATAATAATTGAATCAGCCATTCAATGTTATGAGTGCTGGTTAGAATAACTTGTTTAGATTTATTTATGAAATGGATTCTAAATTTAACCGCAAACTTTGAACACATTTATAATAAAAGACGTTCTTACGGATTCTTGTTACGAATTTAGTTATTTTTAAAATGTTTCCGGTTGCGTTCTGTCCATCAGCCAGTCAGTATGGTGAAAGTACTTCTAATTAAAGTTTCGCAATTGGCTTGCATTTAACTTTTATAGTTTAATTATACCCAATCTTATATAAGATAGATGTACTCATCTTCCAAGTTGGACAATTTATTGAACGTAAAAATTTTCAAATAATGAGAGAAAATCTAAATAATTTCACGATCAGAAAATAAGTTTTATTCTGTTGATCACGTCGAACCTCGATCAGCTCCCACATGGGCGGTTTGGCAATAAATGGAAGTGGACTTAAGAAGAATTTACATCCGCTTACAATGGAACAAGAATTTACATCAGCGAGGAATTACATCTATATTTTTCACGCATCCGGTGCCTTTTATACGCAATAAAAGGATCTCCGACACGGCACCCAGTGCAAATATTAATGTAAAACCGATCGCACATACACTAATATTTTAAACTAGATACGCACTAATCTCTGCACGTGTCAATAAATCACTTGAATAGACTTTCACTTAATTATTGTAGCCTGCATAAGTCAACATAAAACCCGGGTTACGATGTGCGACGAGAAGCTCACGCAAAGAATAAAATTTTTTAATGGAATCGCACTAAGCTTCCCAGTGGCCTATAAATGACATAAATGCGGGACGGTAGTTAGCTTCACCTGCATACATGAGTGCACGTCACTCCTATGACTGTGACATGATTCTCTCGATACGAATTTCTTCTCGAAGTGAATGTGAAACAGCAAGCTAATCTATACAGGTGTAGCTAATTACGATCACACAATAATATCATTTACTGGTTCATGAAAATTTTATGCGTTTCAAGTGAAAAAAAAATTCCAGGTGCTTCTGTTCCGAGGAATCTACTGAGCTACGGACGCTCCAACAGTGATCAAAGTTCCGTCACTGGCGCCCATGGAAGGGTGGCTTTTGATGCGATCTATTCCGCTGGTGAGGGTCAAAGAGGGGAGAACTGTTGTAAATTTGCTAAAAGAAGGATAAGAAATAAAAATGTGCAATTATATACACGTTCAGATTTTCCTATTACTTTTCATTTAAAATCCATGCTGTAAAATTTTATGAACGAAGTTTGCATTGCGAGGGCAAAGCTTATAATCCTTTGTTGTGTCCTAATGTAGACATAGATTAGAGATGATGTTGATCATCATGATTATCGTCGATTATCATTTTATGAAATAATATAATTATCATTGACATCAGTAACACATGCAGCCTGATTCATAGCTCAGTATTCTCGAAGTAAACAATTGCATCAATAAGAGGAAACGGATCTCGCCTAAACAATTGCTTATGTACAGCAAGCTAAGTGGTTCGAAGAAAGTGATAAATGGAACTTAATGAATTCATTAACAGGTTTCGGTGAAAGCTGAGATGTAACGAAGTAATTGCGCTTCTAAATTATGATATAATAATATTGAAATAACTAAAGTCACATGATTGCTGTAATTTTTACGGATAATATTATACGGTTTAAAGTTTACTTGATTCACGAGCAAGTTTAAAAAAACAGTCTTTTCCAACGTGCATTCTGGATCAGGTTTCGCTATAACTCGGAATATAATAATCTTCTATAAAACTTTTTTCAGCAATCTGAGTAGCATCAGCTTTTCCAGAAAATGACATTAGTTCTAAAAATATTATGCGGATATATAAAAGGTCAATAGAATCGTTTCGATTCTATGGCAAAAGACATAAGTCTCAGTGATATATGAATACGTACTTCCGGTAACTTCATCACAATGAACGTGGAATGTATTAATTGGCAATTAATTTGCGTTTAACTCTCCTAAATAAGGCTTAATTAAATTAAACCGTTACGGTTCAACGAACTTTCTGCCTCGCAACGCGGCGTTGTAGAAGCAGCTTCTCCAACTGTCAGGACAAGAGACTAGAGACGCACAGACTCACAGTCACAGACTGCGCTAGTCTTCAGTTTGCGCCTGTCTGTGGTGGAGTGTGCAGGTGCCGTGTGTCGGATCGTGTACTGTATTCCCTTCAGTTTCCTCCGTCCGTAGGCTAGGAAGAGTTTTGCTCCACAGCTATGGTTAATGCCCTATCTTGAGCTGTAATGTTGTGATACGGTGAGTATATACATGGAAGTAGCAAATTTTGATATAATTTTACTAGCATTTTTTTGTCATGTTGTTTACTCCCTCTCAGCTGGCTCTGTGGCCGAAGCGTTCGTTTGCAAGACTTTAATAGAAGTAATTAAACATTAAATGCAGTGGTTTAATGACTACTTAGGGCACGGTGGCCGATTGATGGGGGGTTGTGGGTTTCATCATTACTTGTGCTTGTGCAAACCCTTGATTCCAAGATTCAGGAGAACTTGTTTTAATTTCAATTGCCTCTCTGGCATGCACTTCTAATAACCAACAAATATGTGCTAATNGTATTTTTAAGATTTAATTCTCCCTGTATCATATCAGTTAATGCCTTGATTCTTGAGTGTTTTCACTCAGATTAATCTCCTTTCCGGACTAATGCTCGCGATCTTTCCCTGATGTCGAATACCTATCCATCATAATTGTTAGCCGGCATTATCACACACTCACCAGCGTGGGTTCGCGTGTCGTGCCAATTGCTGTCCTGCAGCCCTAAAACCTTCAATCGTCATTTCGGTACCGAATAGGTCTTAGATTAAGAGCGAAGTTCGTTCCACAACTCTCATATCGGTTCATTTCAATTGTTTGTCACTAAAAAAAAGTTCGTCGGTTACTTCGGTCGGAGGAGTGAAGCTGAAGTCAAATCATCAATATGATTACCGATTCTAACCTCTGAACGTCAATAAATGACTACTTTTCAAGGTAAAGTTACAGTTCACGGCCCAAAGTCACAGCCCTTCCACTTCCAGTCATAGTTCGGCCCTCTCACTTGGTTCGACGTCGCGCAGAACTAGCTCAGCGAAGTGGCGAGAGCAGCCGTGGACCAGCAGGATCACCAATTTTGAACACCGATTAGCCTTGATTGAACTGAACGCCTATCTTGCTGCAAGGCCACAAACCAGACGCTGAAAAGGCTTGATGTCAATAACCAACAAACAAAATCTTTTTCTTTACTACAGGCCTTACTCAACCAAACACGTGAGCAAATAGTTTCAAGTGTCATTCACAACCCCTGCGCTACACTGATGACTGTGCACCACTGAACGTAACTTCTAGTCTTCTACGCTTCCGCTGTATCCTGATCAGTGCTCGCATTGTACCCGGCTTACAATGTACTACGACTCATAGTCCTCCTGGGGAAGAAATTTACCTGGCACCACTACCACTAGGCTGCTGATCAAATAAACCAGAATCTGGATCGAATCATATTGGGTGTGAAAACCTGAAAATTCACTGTCATTTTATGATATTTTAGGAGCTGTCAAGTTTACGGTAGTTGCGGTTAGTTAGAATTTATGAGGCTCAATTCCAAGAATTCCACATTGGACTAAACCTTATGTTCAACTGTCCTGTGCGCTCACCCTTGAAATATTCGAGAGCCTCATAATTTGAAAAACTTTTCTTCGAATAAATATATATAGGGTACCTACTAATATATATAGGGTACCTTTGGAACCTAAGGTACCTAAGTTCGGTTCCAAAATCGATAGTCCTTTACGACGATTGACCGTACTATCAGGAGCTTATTCGATGCAGTGGATGGAATACTGGCGGCTTGGTGGTGGTTGTCTCTGGAGTGTAGCCTGAATGCGGCTTGATTGGCGGGAAATTATTTTTTTTTGCGTTGGCGGACCATGCTGATCCACACAATTCTTGTGCTTTTTGCTGCAGCTGGTTGGTCTTATTCAATAGATGCAGACTGTCTTTTGAGACCACATTAGCTAACTCTCATGGCGGCTGATGTTACAGAAAGGGACTATTGGATGCTGCGTAATAGGAGGAAGTAATCCTGCCTCTCATAGCGAAGGAATTATTTCTAAATGACGCATGTCCTTTTGCCTATTAATACAACCGCCGTTTAATTATAATTACTAATGTCCCGGTAATCACAGTTGCGGTTAGTAGACGACAGGCTGCGGAGACGACTTCACCTTGCGTGTGCAAGATCTGCCGCTGGCTTGACCAGCGCCGGGTTTAGCCACGGGGCGTTGCGGCCAAAGCACGCGCCGTCTGCACTCCCGAGGCGACTTTATTCCTGCTCGCACCTTGCTGATCCTGTTCTTGCTCATGGACATCATTCTGATCTCCTACAAGCAAACTCCGGGCAATTTTTTATTTTATGATCACAGGATGAAATTGTTTGCGGTAATGCTCATTTCGCTGCTGATCTCGGTGATCTTGGTTGTGCCGATAACGATTTCCTGGACCCTGATTTCATTGACAACGATTTTCTCTATCCTGATATCATTCATAGCCTCATATTGTTGATTCTATATCGTACACGCATTCCTATCTTGCTCAGATCGAGCGTCAGCTCATCGTTTACGCACACACCGTCGTCACTCGTCAACTCTATTCGTATCTGAATGCCAGGTGACGAGTTACAGTCGACAACCCAACGTTGTCTCCATATTATGATTCGTTATCTTGAGCCTAAGTGTGTAAATGTTGGCATTACCACGGCCTGCAGTAAAATTAGCTTTAGCGTCTTCGTATTTCGACAGTCGCAGGTGGTGAGAGCATTCCCACCAAACGTTTGATCAGAGATACAAGTTTCATGGTGGCAATCTGCGCCGGAAACTGCTCAGTGCTCACTCCTTAATACCACTTAATCCTACGTGTGAAGTGCGCGATTGTGGCATTTCATCAAGAATACTGAGAGGCTTCATCGTAAATTATTGGGTTCATCATGATCTACTCGCTTCGAGTACGACGGCGTCAAGCTTTCGATACTTTGTCCAAGTGTTGCGTTTCAATGTCGTCACCATTAAGCATTTGGTAAAAATTTGTGTGTGAACGGGAACGTGGATTTCATTTGAGAAGAGGCACCTTGTTCCCGTCCACATGGAGACATTTAAAGAAAATCTTACTCGGAACTCCACTGTGATTGAGTTGGGAAACTGAGTATTATGTCAGATTGGAAGTGCTTATTGAAGCAATTTATTAGCACAGACTTGCGAAATTTCTTATTAAAACAATAAATAAATTATATTAACTTAATTCTAAATATACATAATGTAGCTTTTATATCGCTTTTATATCAAATCCCGGCTTCCAATTGATGTCACGACAATATCCAACTGAACAATTCATGATTGATCATCATTTGAAGCGACAAATGCTTCAACCTTTCTGTAGTATAAGCCCGCTTGCATGCTCTATTGTATTTTATTAGCATATTTTGATTACTCATAGAATATTGAAACCCAGGTTTCAAGCTGCCATTCAGAATGATATTGTAGTTTCTACTGGGATGGTCGGCAGCGTAGCACAGTAAGTCGCTCGTTAAAATTAAATCTCTGACAGTCTGGCTCGTATTCGTCTAATTATTTTGAAAATCGAGGAGTAAAAACGATTCTGCCAAAATTATTTGCGTTGTGTCCTGTGCTGGAATTTTCTGAATTGCAGTCATGTTATAATTGTGATCAGTCATCCATGATCATTAATTAAAGCTTTCCGCTCGAGTGCCCTTCATGCATGCTTTGTGATTCAAGCTTTTTAATTAATCTCACTCTAGGTTTGACCGAACACTCAAATCACGTACCATTCAACATAGTGAATTGAACTCTGCAATTATTTTCTGGCTATATGAAAAAAAAATCGGGACAATATCGTTGAGTATCCGTGCTGTTCCATCTTGTACAATCCCATATCCTATTTTCACTCTTTGATACGTGTGCTGAGATGAGTTTTGGTTGGTTTGATAATATATAATTAATTTTCTCTTGATTTTCTGTCGTATTTCAGTCATGAGGCTACTGATATCGTGATACTTTAATAGTTCTGCGGTCATATGATTTGTATCGAATCTCGAGTTTTATTGGCTGTGTGACATTTATTGTTATAAATTTCTCCAGCTAGCATGGTATGATGCGGTTTTGTATGACCATATATTGAATGCACTTAATATGTCTCAATATTCTAATAATTTAGTCGCAAGCAATAATAATGCATTGCTTGCGTACCTCGCAATGTTCGATTCATTGAATCCTGTAGCGCTCAGAAATATATTTACGTTATTGGAAACTAATTTAATAAAAGTCTCTGGTGCCATCCCCATCTCCTATGAGACTCGTAGTGACCTCGTGCCGTTGTTCACAAACTCATCGACGTTTTTATCAAAAGACCTCCCCTCTTCTTGAGGGAATCACTCCGAGCTAAGCCGCTTGCACCCCGCATTAAGACTCGTCGCAACGCACCTGGTGCTGGTAGCCATAGCAACAATCCCCTCCTCCGCTGCTAAATGAAAAGTATTACACATCTAGTATTTTCCTCTGTATATTTTTATTCGGCATGCAGTTTATATTTATATATAGTTTATATTTTTAAAGTGCTGTATGCCCACAAGTCTTTATGGTTGTATCGCTACAAGTCTAAGCTTGTAGCCATAGTAACAACACTGCCTGACTCCCTCCTCCGCTGCTAAATGGAAAATATTAGACATCTGGCATTTTCCTCTGTATATTTTTCTTCTACATGCAGTTCATATAAATGTAAATAGTTTTATACTTTTAAATAGTATATAGAATATTTTATATTTTTTATACAGTTTAGTTTTCTTCGGCCAATTTTTTTTCATCTCCTGTGACAGTTTCGACAAATCAAAATAACATATACCGTATTCGATATTTGTGCAATGAATAATGACTAACCTGACTTGATAAGGACTAGTGCACATGCTAGATAGAGTGCAAGAGCATCTGCCAATGTTCTTTGCTTATTTATGCTATACGGTTCACAGACATTGCCACTGCGATCCTGTTCATTCCTGTTTGTCTTCGAGAAATTGTTCCTCCTTGACATATTGTTCTTTTAAGTGTATTGTTTTTCCTCTAGGTGTATTTATGTCACTTGAATGTATTGTTCTCCATTCAAAGTGTATTGTTACCTCTTATATCACGCAAACAGAACGTTACTCCCGAAATTCGTTATATTTTGAGAAAAATTTTATGGCGCTCAAGCCCTCGTTACCCATTCTGCTCCTCCGTTCTTTGTACTAGGAGTATTTTGATAGTGATGAATGATTCTGCTCTGGAAATGGTGTCATTGGTGTGCACTTCTTTTAATACTTTAATACTACAGAGAACGACATCGACATCTCGGAAAGACACTAACTGCATCTGTCAGACTGTCACAAAACACAAGATTTGTCAGAAAGAAATTAGAGCAGCCCCTTGACGTTCAATATTGTTCAACAATACTTTCATTAGAGCAATAATATTGAGCGTTAGTCGACCGTTAAAATGGTTGCTAAGTATAAGGTGCAATGGTGTCATGTGATGATATCTTGTTCATTCCTGTTTGTCTTTGAGAAATTGTTCCTCCTTGAGACATATTGTTCTTTTAAGTGTATTGTTTTTCCTCTAGGTGTATTTATGTCCCTTGAATGTAATGTTATCCATTTAAAGTGTATTGTTACCTCATATCACTCAAACAGTACGTTACTCCCGAAATTCGTTATATATATATAGCGTACTCCAAGAAAAATTTTATGTCACTCAAGCCCGCGTTACCAACTATGCTCCTCCGTATTTTGTACTATATATATAGGAGTATTTTGATAGTGATAATTATTTTTATACGATGATTATTTTGATAGTGATGATTATTTTGATGGTGATGATAATTTTGATGGTGATGATTATTTTTATTTTAATAGTGATGATTTTGATAGTGATGATTATTTTGATGGTGATGATTATTTTGATAGTGATGATTACTTTGACAGTGAAGATTATTTTGATAGTGATGATTTTGATAGTAATGATTTTGATAGTGATGATTATTTTGATAGTGATGATCATTTTGATAGTGATGATTACTTTGATACTTATTAAACGTCAAAGGCTGAGGAAACGGCGTGCACAGCTTTTTATACTTTAATACTACAGAGAACGACATCGACATCTCAGAAAGACACTAACTGCAACTGCCTGACTGTCACAAAACACAAGATTTGTCGGGAAGAAATTCGAGCAGCCTCTTGACGCTCAATATCGTTCAACAATACTTTCATTAGAGCAATAATATTGAGCGTTAGTCGACCGTTAAAATGGTTGCTAAGTATAAGGTGCAATGGTGTCATGTGATGATTGCTGAGGCCACATTTAATTTCCTTTATTTAATTTATTATTTAATTTCATTATTTCCTATTTTAATTAATTTAATTCTTTAAAGATTTTTCGCTACTTGCTGCAAGCAGCTTCATTCTGTAATTTTTCATATTACTATTCTATCTGCAAATCTGCCGGCAATGTAGCTTTTTTTCCGCACAATGATCATAATCGTAGGTCCCATAATGCGCCGATGACCACTATAAAATGAATAAAATCTAACTCAGTACTCATGCACTGCAGTGAGTGACAGGAGGCGCATTTTCCCGTCGACGAAAACGTGAAGTCACGGACGGACAGACAGACAGACGGACGGACAGACGGACATGGCGAGCACAATAGTGCATTTTTTCCATAAATGAGAAAATGTGCTAAAAACTATTTTTTTGTCATCCATTATAGGAATCCGTAGTAGGAACAATCGACTGCTAACTTGCAGGATATAACGCAATGTTGCCCCAAAATGCACGCCATTATCCAGTTTAACCACCAGTACAGTTTCACGAGTTTGAAACTCACAATATATTTCGCAACCCTTTAATACGCAAACGAATAATGTCGAGCTTCTAAATGTTATGCTTTTTATGCGCCGTAGGGCTGATTTATCAGTGCTGAAATAATGAGACTTCTTTAAAATTAGCCTAAATATTATAGTTGGGAGACAATGAATCGATCTCAATTAAGATGAATCTCGAAAAATTAGCCTCCTAGATTTTTTTAAAACAAGTTTTATTTGACGGGTAAGTCATTCTTAAAACCTATGTATCCCATATCCAAGATAGTTGCGTTTATTAAGCTTGTGTAAGTATTTGAAATTCATCTCGGTGTCTTTTGCGCACTTTTGTCTGTTCACGAGTAGCTGGGCTATTCGCTCGATACTTCGATTTTTGGCTTTAATAGCACAATTAACCCTTAGCATATGACTATTTTGAATACATTTAACTACATTACTTGGCATTTCTTAATCATGATCTTGCACCATGTTTCAGGGAATGTGTTAATGCCCATAGTGTTGCGTGGCAGTCGTCGAGAAGTTGTGTGATTTTCTGGTGTTAGAAAATGGAATCACGGAATTTTCATCATTCTTCGACAGTACGCCATGATTTTGTAGAATTATTAAATCGGAGCTGTACTTTTTTTAATGTTTAGGCCTGCGATAACCATCGCATGTTTATTATAATAGGTGTTCTATAAAAATCGCCTAGATTTGAGCAACGTAGGAACATTTTACTTGATTTTAATTTGGAATTTATTATGTTAGACATGTGCATCATTTAATGGTTATTAATTATTTTAAAAATGAGGTAGTTCGGGCATTAGGGTTTCCGGTACATTTATCGTCTAGTGGCCGATTTGTTCTTTAAAATGTCTAGCAATAAATTTCAGGATTACCGGGTGTTTCGTATTATTATCTCAATATTTGAGGTAGTTCAGGTATAGAAATTTTTTATGCCTACATCGTCTAGTGGCCGGCTTGTTCTTTAAAATGTCTATAGCAAGAAATTTCTGGATGACCGGGTTCATGCTTATTGAGATACACAGCATATGATCCTTCGGGTATCGCGGTCAACAGTTGACTTCTTCACGCAATGTGTGGAAAGCTATGAATTATCTCTCTTATTTTTGAATGATTATATTTTTTGAGTGTGTCAAAATAAATAAAAATGTTATCAAAATGTTTATTTGTAACGGTCTTTGTGCATATTTGGTCAGTTGAAAGTTAAAAAATAGGGTAAGGCTGACCTCGTCATACGAGATCTTGAATGACCTACGTAATCCAAGTAGGACCATATGTCCCCAGTGACGCGTATTAAGTGAAGTAAAACTCGTTTCGTGTTCTTTTGGAGACAGACATCAATGCAGTTCTTCTGATGTGCACTTCATACATTTGTGTGATGCAATGCTCCGAGTCTCGTTCGTTTAGTGTCTAAAGACAGACGCCCAAGAATTTGCACTCATATTCACGGGTGATAATTTTCCATGCTAGTCTGGTAATGGAAAATTTCAGTTTCAAACTATTGATACATTATATACTATCCTTCTGCCAGCATGCGTTGAATTTTTCGCTCTATCTAATTCCTCAACTTTAGGTTCTTGGAACGTATTTTCCAATGATTCGAAATATCCCAAAGTTGCATTATCTGAATCACGAAGTAGAAAGGGATCACAGTAATTGCTATTGTCAAGTCTAAGCATTCAATAGATGAGTTTTATCATTACTTTCGTGTTGTGTCATCGACGCTTCTTTTCATTCACTCGTCTCGTTTCTAAGTTCGTCCGTTCCGCTCTACCCCCTATTTATTAAGAACTTTTAAGCCTGATCCCCTCTTCTCATTGCGTGTTCTCTTTGCCATGTCAATGAGCTTTCATTTAATGAGCTTAGCGACGAAGCTCTTGGCTTCTCGGTCCGAGTCTTGTTCCGTAATACGGCTGCGTTGGGACATGCTGTAGGGTTCTGTTCCAAAAAAAGTTAATATATCGTAAGTTCATCAGCCAATCATTGACGGCCTTTCAGGCAAAATCCACCAATCATAGACAAGAAAATAGAGCGTAAGTACTTACGTTCACTTAACGAGTTTTGAAAGTATGGCCCCCTGGAGTGTAGCAATAATGAACCTCACGTTCCTGTTATTATATATTTTCGATTGTGAGTAATTTTCTGATCAAACGGGTAAGAAAGTTGCATTTACACCTATTAAATATTCTTAGGTTGAATAAATTCCGTGTTATCAGACCACGGCAAAAATTATCAGGTAGCTGAGGAGTTGCAAGTGAGCTGATGAGAGCAGACTGACGCAGCTTACGCTCACAGCTTGCGCTCACAGCTTGCGCTCACAGCTTGCGCTCACAGCTTGCGCTCGCAGCTTGCGCTCACAGCTTACGCTCACACCTGGCAGCGATGCATCGTCCAGTTGGACCTGAAGAATTACGACTTCGCTCCTAGATGCACCATGTCGAATTTAGTACCTATTCAAATTGAATTCGAATTTAATATTCGAATTTATTATTCGAATTTATTATTCGAATTTAATATTTGAATTTAATATTCGAATTTAATATTCGAATTTGCATGAGCTTAGTGTTTGTTATCGTCGTGGTGTAATGGCTCCGGGTCAAGAACCATGTCTTGCCCAAGAACTCTTACCAATAGACCGCATCCTCACTCAAATAACATTGTGATCGTAATGTGTGAACCGATGAGTGTATGTCTCCTCATTTATACTGACCGGCAGTTCTTTGCTGACTGATGAATGGCTAGCTATACATCTATCCAACTGTCTCGCTTCAGGTATTTGGCAACTCCGGCCCAAGATAAGCTTACAAACACACATAGAAAATCGTTATCGCACGCCGTCCCGCATTGTAATAATAAGTGTTTCCTTCCTCCAATAAAAATGAGAATTGCCAATTCAAGTGCAACAACGGTTTTTATGTGATATTTATTCCTTGTCATTAGTAGCTTATTTAAGCTTGTCTGATGAAACGACAAATCGAAAGTTAATAGGACTACCTACTTGTTGATTTGGATGAGACGAAAAAAGTATTGTTGCATCATAATCAATGGACAGAATTTGGCAATAACTGTTAATTAACAACTCCATGTTCATACTACTGCAAACTTGAAATGAAAAATTTTATTTGGATTATAAAAATTGGAGGGTTATAGGTAACTGCCGTGGTTAGTGCAAAATTACCAAGGGATTTGCTCAGGCTCTGGCCTATCCGATGCGAGCTAAGGCGCTGAACCAGAGCCTAAATAGCGAGGGCTATTAAAACTCAAGGCTCCAAGGAAATTAAACTGGATGAACAAAACGCATTCTTTCAAATGTTATTGCACGTATTCCTCGACTTAGACTAATTTATTCTTAATTTATGGTAATAATATGGTAATAGAGCGTAATGTGTACCGATACTCGGTTCCACAATTCTAAATGGAAGATTCAAAAAGGCCAAAATACCAAATTAATATTCCTTCCAGAACCCTTTTGTAACTTTTAGAATCATTTGGCACATTGTATTGCTTCTTCCTATTTGGTGTTCGTTCTAGTTACGTTTCTGACGATTGAACATTGCATTAACCAATTCCGATTAAATTTCTTTACTTTATCCATGGAATTGAATTGGACTGGAATTCACATCAAAACGATATTATAGCCATCACGTTTCCTGACTGCCCCAATCTGTGCATTTTCGCTCCCGTGTTTTACCGTCTGTAATACAAACTTGATGCGCATGTCGAATGCGATGAACTTCTCGTCGAAGCTGGAGGAAACCACCGCGGAAACACGCACTGCCTTTGAGATTTAATTCCAGTCAAGTGTTCATGTTCTCGCATTCTAACTTGAGGCTTTGGTGGTAAACCCATGACTATACTGATGCTGTGAGATGCAATCATATATGAATACATTGAGCTCCTTCTTTGATTTCAACTTGTTGATAACCTTTAATCGAAAATATTTCCTGGATCATTTCTGTATAGTCGATTTATAAATTTTAGTGACAGGAAGCACTGCTAATAACTGCCTTGCCTGGTCATTTCTTTTTGTAAATAACAATCTCGACGTCCACCTTAACTTCGATGTATTGAAAATGGAAATTTTATTGAACGATTGGCAGAAGATGCCTGATGGAACCAACAGGATTCTCTGGCTGCTGTCTACCTGCCACGAAGGGTTAGCGCTGCTGAGTGCAAAATGAAGTTTTATTGAACGATTGAAAAATGAAGTTTTATTTAACGATTGAAAAAGTAAGTTTTAACGACGTCCACCTTAACTTCACTGTATTGAAAAATGGAATTTTATTGAACGATTGCCAGAAGATGCGTGATGGAACCAACAAGATTCTCTGGCTGCTGTCTACATGCCACGAAGGGTTAGCGCTGCTGAGTGCAAAATGAATTTTTATTGAAAGATTGAAAAATGAAGTCTTATTGAACGATTGAAAAATGAAGTTTTATTGAACGATTGCCCGAAGATGCCTGATGGAACCAACAAGATTCGCTGGCTGCAGTCTACCTGCCACGAAGGGTTAGCGCTGCTGAGTCCTCTTCAAATACGCATCGGGATAGAGTTTAGTTGGGGCGTGAGTCTCACATGCGTTAACAGATCAGTGGCGTGTCAACCTTCTTCACCGGAGAACACGATTGCCTTCGTGCACGCTTGCTTGTTGTTCAACAACTCCAGGGCCTGGGTTCTGCAAATAAATTAAATCTCTGTGTTTAGTGAAGAACCGCTTCAATTTTCTGCATGACCCAAGCTCAATTGAATTAGGAATTTTTTCAGAATCTTTTTAGGAGCTTCGTAAAAATCATCGCGCTCGGATATAATTTTTTTGTGTTTATTGGCTCATCGCGTAACAAGTGACGCGAATATACGCGTGTTTTTCGTATCGGGGTTGGATAAGAATTTCCGGGTAATTTTTTTACTACATAAAGCACTGTATCATGAGTCGGGCATCGGCATGCCACAGTAGAATTTAAGAAATTACAATAGTTTAATTTTATTGGATTAGGAAGCTATCAATCAGTCCAGTTATATTTTTGCTTGATCGAATGTGAGTTCGACAGAGACAAGGGTACAATTGCAGTAATTCAAATTAAATACGAGTGACATATATATATGGCATTTTTTCAATAACTGAGTTGACCAACAAAATTAATATTGAGATTAAATAGACAAAATATATTTGTACGAATGAATGAAATGAAATCAATTGTAGTCATTACATTAATCAAAGTGCTCATGCGAGTTTATCAAGGTGGTGGATTAAATGTTATATTTGATATGGTTCTTTTGAATTAATTTAACTATATAACAGTATTTGAATGCGGATCATTTATATTGATGATAACCGGTTATTTTTCAGAAATCTAAGTTGAATTCGTTAAAGAGACAACGCATGACCTTTGCACCCGTTTCCTCTTGTTGCTTATGTTACTAGCGCCCTTATTTCTATAAAATACTAAATTTTATCGAGTCCTTGACTGAAGTTGACACGTCTGATAATTAATTATTGCCATACATGTGTAAAATATTCCCAATTTTTTTCAGCAATAAATTTGAAAATACCGGGTTTTCCTTTTCTACACCAGTATGAAATCGATTTAGAATTTTTTTCGGAGCATAACACAAGTTTTACTAATATAGCTGAACACGCACTAAGTATGAACAATATTATCTCGCTAAATTACTGGAGACTCAGTCGAGACAAATTCAGCGGTCCTACACACCAGACTGATTAATTTCTTGTCTCGACGTAAACTCTCGATAAACGGATGTGTTCTAAGTTCTAACTAAATGTTATAATCGCTCTTAACAGTAAACGAAAATTATTTTCAGCTGCTAGTTGTAACTTATAAGTGTAAAGAATGATTCGACTCCTTTTGATTTCGCGTAAAATTTTTTTTGAGAAATTTTTTGTTAAATTGCTTACTTACCACTTGGTGTTTTGAAAATTTCCGAAATGTTGTCCTAGTATAATTAATAACAATTAAAAAATCGCCGTAACGCGTTTTCAAAACACAAGATCCTTGTACGGGAACCAATTTCATGTTGCGTTTTCATTTTCTTTATTTTGAGTTTAGTTTCTGCATCGAATCTGGCGCTCGGCTTGACGCCGCCAACAGTCGCGCATCGATCCACAGAACTCAAGTCTTGGAAATGAAATACATGAGAGGAAGCAAGTGCATGAATAGATTGATCAACCTTCTTTACTTTTATCTGTGGTGTTAGGGAACATCTATTTCCTCTACAATGGGGTTTTGAGTTCATATTCTTTTTCATCTAATAAAGCGTAAGTGTGATTGAAAGATTTTGTGTATCGCATATCGATGTTCTCTCCTATGTTAATGACAGTCTCTAGTTACTTCTGTGCCGTATTTAGTTCTGAATTTTCGCCACCACTTTTCGTGCATACTAATCTTGTGAGTTTCATTTAATAATATCGTGTATTTTTCCTTCCCCCTTGGGTAAACAAGTATTTTCTGTAACCTAATAGTAAATAAGTCCTTAAAACGCAATTTCTTGCAATTGGTTGTATTCAGTTCGTAAAATTACACATGTGAAAATTTCAATTTAGTAGGCCAATAGATTTTTAAGCAATTTTATCCAGCGACCCGAACAAAATTCAAGTACCGGTACTGTATAGGCTTCTGCCGAAGAGCCGCTACACTCGGCTTAGTTATTTTGTGTATGCTTGGCCACCCGATCGAAATCAGTTTCTGGTCAGAATCGCCTTTCCGACTTGAAAGTCCCCTGAGAGTATGACAAATATTGGCCGAGCCGAGTCATACCGAGCTAGCAAGCTGTCCAGAGGCTGCCCTTCGATCCCCGAACCGAAACGGACATAGAGAAGCGGTCCGAGTCCTAGGCGGCCTTAATGCAGGGTCGCGCACGCCTCTAAATTTTGTTAGGGTACAGTGAGGAGTATTGATGTGTGACGCTATATATAATACATCCTCGGGAGGGAAGGCATGCTGTTCGTGTCACTCTAGGATGAATGCAAATAGCGTACAACATGCCGAGCCGTAAGCTTCCTCGCCCTCTCATCAAACACTTGTTGCTCCTCTCAAACATGATATTCAAGAGCAAATTGTGGACGAGTTCCCCGGACCTAAATGAAGATCAAACATTCACCGCTGTGTCCTGAAATGTTCGAAAACAAGGAAGTACAATGTATAATATTTACCTAATGTTAAGTATCATGTCAAAAAATTGATCTCAAAGTGGAGTGAAATTTGCTTGACATGGATGAGATTTTTCTATGAGAAAAAGATTTTAACGTTTGTTTCACGTTGTGTCAAGATGTAGGTAAGAATAAATTAAATAAACATTGAAAATTGTTGCTTTTAAATGTTGACACGATTTTTTTTTTCAAGAAAAATCATTAGGGATCAAGAAGGCGCCGTTTTTTTCAGATTATATTTGACTTATTATTATCTATCGGAAAATTGTTCCATGAAATTATTTTGCATAGTATTGAACAGTTGCGTAATCGTTTTTACTTGTCAGCGAGTGCTACATTTTTTGAACTTGAATAAATTTTTATTGATTCGAGGAGATCTCACCCGTTTTACTCGCGATAATGTGATTATATTATCTATCATCGTTGACGCTCCGAGTATGAACAGTATGAACGCCTTCAATAACAGGCTAGACGAAGCTATGCAGGAGCAAATGTTGAGTCTTGAAATGCCTAGCACCCTACGGATCTTGCAATAAATCTAGCAGCTATCTCAATTAATCGTCAGTTACGGAAAGATAGGGTTCAAAAGGCCGCATCTCTTGTGGAATCAAGTCACAAAGAATCAAGAGGTACAAGAACCGGTAACAGACCATGGGACTATTTCTTCAGTGCTATTTCTTTTCTATTCTATTAAGACGAAGTTTAAGCGAGGTCAAACTAAAATGGTCCAATTATGCATTTTGGTTATTCCTGGTTATGCAAAATTTTTGTTCCCGGTTAGAAAATGAGCGGCTGAGCCCGTGCTGTGTTTATGAATAATTTTCTGCAAGCATAATATAATAAATAAATGATGGAAAAATCCTTGAAAATTTCGTATGTATACCCGTCGTAAAGTTAACGGTAAAGTGGACTTGGTGTATAAAAGATAGTGTACAGGTTTTTATTGATGAAGTCCATTCAATGTGAAGCGATAGATATTGTCGGAAATCAGTGGGTTTCATTGAGAAAGGAATGAATTTCGGAAGGAATAAATTTTGTTATGATATTCTATCGTTGATTGTTAATGCATTTCTAGCGAATTTGGAAGATTTGTTGTTTGAAAAAGCCCTAACTTTATAGAGTAAGACTTGGTATAGGTTGAATGTTGTGCAAGTTATTCTGTTTTCTATGATAGAATTACTTCCGTTTTGATTTCGGCTACTCGATTTTTCAGGGTGAATTTTTAGTCTTGTAAGCCACTTAATGTCAAAAGAAATGCTCACCCTTTGATATCTACGAAATAAACCTTTCGTTTTACGAATATATTCTCGAATCCTATGTACAAAAAAAAACTAAAATTCTGTGTAGTTTTTATAGGGAAGGTTTTTGTGATAGTTAACAATTTCACGTTCACGTTCCATGGTTGCGTTATCTTATTAATTGGTGTTGATTGATCCAGGGTGCAGCGAAAATGAGTAAAATATTACAAGAAATATCTACTTCTCGCCACACTCAGGATTCTAGGGATAGAATTGTAGATCTACGATGCACATGGTCAGCCGCTGTCAATGTTCAGATATCCTTGTATTTCAGGTCCTTATAAATATCTACGCTTGATTATAGAGATGGAATTGAAGATCTGCGATGCACATGGTCAGCCGCTGCCAATATTCAGATATCCTTGTATTTCAGGTCCCTAAATATCTACGCTTATTCTGGAGATGGAATTGTAGATCTACGATGCACATGGTCAGCCGCTGCCAATGTTCAGATATCCTTGTATTTCAGGTCCCTATAAATATCTACGCTTGATTCTGGAGATGGAATTGAAGATCTACGACGCACATGGTCACCCCCAGCCAATGTTCAGATATCCTTGTATTTCAGGTCCCTAAATATCTACGCTTGATTCTGGAGATGGAATTGAAAATCTACGATGCACATGGTCACCCCCAGCCAATGTTCAGATATCCTTGTATTTCAGGTCCCTAAATATCTACGCTTGATTCTGGAGATAAAATTGAAGATCTACGATGCAAATGGTCACCCCCAGTCAATGTTCAGATATCCTTGTATTTCAGGTCCTTAAATATCTACGCTTGATTCTGAAGATGGAATTGAAGATCTAGGATGCACAAGGTCACCCCCAGCCAATGTTCAGATATCCTTGTATTTCAGGTCCCTAAATATCTACGCTTGATTCTGGAGATGGAATTGAAGATCTACGATGCACATGGTCACCCCCAGCCAATGTTCAGATATCCTTGTATTTCAGGTCCCTTTTATCCATGGAAGAAATCGCTGCGCTCGTACGCTGATCGGCTCCAGTTTTGCCGGGATTTTTGGGCGTTACGGTCGCCGGATTTTCTGGCGCGGACGTTTTTAGTGCACGTGTGATGGACGCAATGATGAGGCTATTGGATATACGCTGTATCGACGAGACCCGCGGTCGAATCTCGCCGGGTTATCGGTATCGTTCGTGTGGTATAAGGAAGGCCGTAAGCTTGGCGATAGCCATTCATGTTCCTTGGGATGGTATTGGAGGATGGATTAATTGGTAAATATTCCTTCAGAATTCAGATACCTTAAGTTCGGATAGTCATTGACCATTTTATCATAAGTCGATTTACTCTTGGGCAGTGAAGATACTACAATTATAAGATATTGTTTTAGAATTTCACATTACTTTCCCGCCGTGAAACAATCATTGCTCCGAAGTGATTCCCAATAAATCGAAGTGATTTATTTTGCATTGAAAAACTTATAGTTAAAAGTGCGTCATTCTCATAAAGGAGGCACGTTTGGTTACTTCAATGTTATACGAAACGATTACTTAGATCTTTATCATAGTTCTTTTCCTAGGATGGCAACAGATCATGCTCAGGCTATTTTAAAAACAATCTGTAGAATTATTAATTGGAGTTTTGTTTCTACTTCTGTCTTTCACTACATGCGCGAGTGATTTCATAGGATACCTTGTAATTTTAACCGCAGTTTCATCACTCCGCTTTTCGGTTGTCTCTGCTATACGTGAAAGTCTACGCGACTTCTGATCGTCCTGCAGTTTCACCCCTGTCGTGAGCTTTGCGGTGAACGCAACTGTAAAGATAACAGGTCCAGTGAACGAACCTTGTGGGGAGAAATCATTGTAGGAGGGATCTACTTCCAAGATAACATTGCGATACTTGGGGAGACCCTGACTTGATTTTGGGGTAACTTGGATACAAAGAACGACGATGATTCACGCCACAGTATAGAGAACAGCGTTCGATAAATATCGGTTAACTGATGGAATAATGGTTGTGGGTGTTAAAAGATTACGAAAACAAGCGATATTTTTATGGATATTGAATAACCAGTTTGACCTCAACAATCTTATATTATCTTTTGATCATATTGACAATACTTGTACTGTAATTTATTTTTATTGTTAAAAAATACTGTGAGATAATCTTTCCTTTGTACCCTGGTTGCGATTGTTCGATTTTATTTTGTCCGCCGATAGAAGTTCACAGTCCACTCTCACGCACGTTAATCGTTTTGCTCGTTATTCGCATCCTAATACCTACTAGATAAAAAATGTTTTCAAATGAAATCGAGCTGTGCTTTTCTTCTAATAATATCATTAATTTTGTAAATATATGTTAGTGATAACGACTTATTTGGACAAGCACTACGCCTTTCTTAAAACGTCATATGTTTCTTTGCTATCTAATTGGGAAAAAAAGTGAATCTGCGACACTATCCAAAGTATGTCAAGGTACATTTGTGGGAGTCAAGTGAGTTTTCCTGACATACTTAGTTGTATAATGAATCCCTATTAGAATTGGACGATGTTTGAAAGATTGCCGCCTTTTTCTAACCTATAGGATATTACAGGATCGCTGTCGTTCGTCCTTGTATTCAGTATACGTTCAAGTAGCCAAGTGTACGACACCAAGTACGACTGCCCTCACTATTAATACTTACCTATTTGATTCATATTTAGGTATTGTTAAGGAGATTTTAGGTATTTATATTTTAACTCTATTTGAACCATTATAATTACTTTTCAGTGAAGCTTTTATATTCTACAAATTAACTATCCTAAAATATGAATGAGCGTATCTAGAATTTTTTGCTGTCTGATTTATTATTTTGGCACTTCCGAATGAATAGTTACAAGTATGAGTTACCCCTCGTACCATTATCGTTCGTTTACGTTCGCGGTAATTTGCTACGCTCAGAAAGTATTGTTACTGACAGTTACCTGCAGTATCTTGTTAACGTACGACCTGCACTTCAAGCCCAAGAAACATTTCGGTGCGGCTGCACATTGGGAGTGTGAGCAAGAATCTTTTTTGGTGCCCATAACCTGCTGACTTACGACAAGCAGAAGGCTCGTAATAAGATGAACGGCCTCTGGTGGTCGTTACGGGAATTCTCCATCGACTGCGAGATCTCCATTGTGTGCGCCACAAAGTTGTTGGGCTTATCGGTAATAGCGTGTGATGAGTTGTGATCTTTCCATGCTGATGTAAAAGCGCTGGCTGGAGGGTAACATAAATGTGTTGATTTAGGATGATAGAGTATGCCGATAGCGTGTGATGAGTTCTGATCTTTCCATGCTGATGTAAAAGCGCGGGCTAGAAGGTAACATAGATGTGTTGATTTATGATGATAGCGTGTGATGAGTTGTGATCTTTCCATGCTGATGTAAAAGCGCTGGCTGGAGGGTAACATAAATGTGTTGATTTATGAGGATAGTCGTACGTTGGAGCAAATAGTGGAAAATCTGTTGTGTTATATTTGATTTGACGCGGAAAATATAACGATCTTAATTGACTAGTTGAAATTTTTTAGCGAAATCGAGGTTATTTTCGACAATAGAGCTTAATGTTTTGTTTTATAAGCTAGGTTATGACGTAAAATTTGTACCTACCTTACTTTGCAAAGAGGTGAATAAATTTTACAAAAGTAGTCGCACTGCAGACCAATCGAATTGCAACGTCATGAAGTTTCTCGCAAGAAAGAAGCACTTTTATGAATTATTGGAGATTTTTAACTCATCGGATCAGATGCTAGACTAGATTGTACATTATCCACTTCGATTTGCTAAAGTTTTGCTTTAATTTATGTGAAGCGTTAAAAGTGTAATGTTCTGCAACCTCTTCTAGTCGATTCCCCTAGGTAGCGTTCTGCAGTTTTTAACTAAACTTCTGAAGCTCATCCAGCGTTACCGTATTTTTAACTCTGTTGTTGATGGGCAGACTAGCGCTAGTTCTAAGTAGTCGTGATCGAGGACGGCATCTCACGAAGAATTGCCGGCTTTAACAATATGGTGTGTGGGTGGCAGAGCCTATTATTTGTTTCTATAAAAGTTGTAGCAAATTTAATTTATGAGTGGAATTATTTATTAAATAATTTGAAGTGTAATAAATTAATAAAACAAACTTTAGCAAATCCAGTTTCAAGTATTTCTCCAACATGTTTCACGCTCCACATACATGCTCGAAAAACCTCAGCCTCTTTATTATTTCTATTTACAACTAATATTTTTTTCGGGAATCTCAAAGCAAAAGTAAACAGTTAGGCTTGCGCTTGTCCCTCATGTGATGCGAGCTTACATACATTATTTGTGCAAAAGTAAACAGTTAGGTTTGTGCTTTGATGCTTGTTAATTGCAATTTTGCTGGCTTACATACATTATTTGTGCAAAAATAAACAGTTAGGCTTGTGCCTCGTCCATTTGTCCACCATGTTTTGCTGGCTTACATACATTATTTGTGCAAAAATAAACAGTTAGGCTTGTGCTTTGTCCCTAATGTGATGCTGGCTTACATACATTATTTGTGCAAAAGTAAACAGTTAGGTTTGTGCTCTATCCACCATGTTTTGGTTTGTGCTCTATCCACCATGTTTTGCTGGCTTACATACATTATTTGTGCAAAAGTAAACAGGCTTGTGCTTTGTCCCTCATGTGATGCAAGCTTACATTCATTATTTGTATACGCCTGCGTAGGTATCGACTCTGCGTTGCCGCTGCTTGTTGATTGCAAGTGCTGCAAAGGCTCCAGTTTGCTTGAGACGCGCGCTAGGTGTGCAACACTCCTTGTGCGCCCTACTCAAGGATCGGGTGTTCCTGATTCCCATAGGATAGCATCCGGATTTTCTTGTGCTTTAAATTGTAAGACTATTAAGTACATGTGAGTGTGCGTGCTCAATGAAGTAAGTGATTGATATAATCGGAAAAATGTTACTGTTGACAAGTAACTTTGACATTTGTTTGAACTCTTCTGCTACTTATATCTTGTCCTGGCGTCAAAAGCTTCACTTATTCGTTATTGAATCGCCATTCGGGTTAGATATACTCGAGATTTTATATGTTTAAAAATTTCTTAATCTAAGGGATGTAATGATTTTTTTACATTCGTTCCCTTTTACAATGTTTTTATTTTCCTTCAAAACGCCCTGGTATGAACGGGAATAAAATGTACTGCAATCTGCGATTTTAGTGCTTTAAAATTTAATAGGGTTTCCCGTCAAGTTCCCAATCCCTGCAGTGCATATGGTGATGTAGTCGCGATTGTTACCGATTGAGTGTTCTTAAAAACTTGTATAAATTCACAAAACGGCATTAGATGAAGTTAGCGAGCTAGAAGAGAACATATGCTTCAATGAATCAATTCTTACATGAATGAATTCAGTTTTGCTCCAAAATCGTGACCATTCGATGAACGAGAGATCATCGTACTTTCGCAGTCGGGTCATACGTTGATGATGGCCACAAATGGCTTTTGATATCCATGAATGGCCAACGTTAGCTAAATCCTTTTGGTCGACGCTCGTTCCAGATTTGACTCCTTCGTCCTGTTGAGTTGGTTCGAAGTGTACGAATAAAATGGAAGCTATCAGTAGGATCTGTATACAAATATGGAGAAAATAGAACAATACACTTGCAAGAGATTAACTTGTAGTATTAAACCCTCAAGAATTAAACTCCTCTACCGCACTCTTCCCGTGTTTCCGACGTTATCTTTGTTACTTTTATTACTTCACTAATTTCATCTTATATATGTTAATTACCTATATTGTTCTACGATATTGTGTACGTTGTTCTCTCCTGTTGTATTACGTACGTTTTCGTACATACGTACTTATTCCTTGGGATCTTTTGATTTTATACAATTGTAACATGTACAATGTCGTAAATCAAAAAGATGAATCTTACGTTTGCTTTTCAAACACATCTTTAAAAGTGTTATAAGACTAATATCCAATCAAATCGTTATCCCGAATTGGATGATTCATCAGTTGTAAATCAAGAGGACCTTAATTATATCGTTGTAATATAAAAGTGTTCTTCACCGCAAATTCTAAGATATACTAAGTCTTGCGTTGACCTTTAAAAGCATGATAATGAAAAGGGTAGTGGCTGGTTCGATCGTGACGATCAATGTTTCGTTTCATCCGCCTTCTGGAGTTATCCGATCATTCATATCAGTCATTTAAAAACATGACGGTTCTTTCACAATTATAGTATAATGATTTAATTTTATAGTGGATAGGAAAGATTTTTGTTCAAGAGAAAGAGCGACTACCCACTGTTGAGACAGTGGAATATAAATTCGCAGTGTTTTGGCTTTATTACGTTGGATTTAAAGTATTATTCGTATTTTTTTTGGGCCAGTGCAAGCGTCGGATACTAGCTATAGTGTCTAGAAATCTTGTTTGAGAGTTACATCGTTTGATTTATTTCAACACCGAAGGTCATTTCAGACTGCAATTACACACTGATTATTTGTTTCCCTGTAAGACAAAATTGAAACTTTTGGAACCTTTGTGAGTAGTGATGTCCGTCTACGCTTGGGGTAACAAAAAATCAAAACCAAAATTAATGTGTATCAAGGTTTCTCCAGCCTCTTGTTGTGGCGCGCACGACGCTCCGTGTCTCGTTGGCAAACGAGATTTTTTCCACTCCAGACTGACTTCGAGATTGCCCAAAAAGCGAAGACACTCTACCACCGAAGTCGAAGTTATCAAGAAGAATTACCATTCGGTGGACGTACCAAGACGTCGACTAGTTACTTCGCTGCCTGTCCTGCCCGGCATCAAAGAGGCTGGCGTTGGCTCATCGCAAAACTGGCTCTTTAAAGTCGGCAAAGTACGTATGTTGTTTCTTGAAGTTATTAATGGTTCACGAATTAATAATTCGTCTCGTACAACTCACCCACCCACGTCTCGTTCAACCCACTTGAAGTTCACGACTTGTTGATCACAATCACACTGTTCACTTGTTGATAGTAACTTTAAGTTTGGGTTTCTTGTTGAGTCTAACCAGTTTTTATTTAGTGTGAGATGTTGTATTGAACTTGTAATTTTAAACAGCACAATGCCTGTCCTAGACAATTGATTAAAGGCTAAATTCCCGATACATCAAGTTCCTCTCATAATATTGGCGAATAATGAAGACCATTCTTAGCTGCCTTAAGCCAGTTTTGAAATATTCAGTCTTAAAATGCCTAGCACCTTACGGACCAGGCTATAGGTCCAGCAGCTATCTCAATCGATCGTCAGTCATGGACAGATCGGGTTCCAAAGCCCGGATCCCTTGTGAATCAAGTCACGGAAAGTACAAGAATCGGCAACAGGCCATGGGCCTATTTCTTCAGTGCCGACACTTCTATTCTATTCTAAATGCACGAGCACAACATTCACAGTGCATATGACAGTCAAGAAGTAAAATCTTGACTCGTATAAAAACTCACTTTTCCTTTGTATAATTCTCTTCTAATTATTTTATTATTCAAGGATTCATGTTATAGTCTCTTGCATCAGCGAGATGCAAAATTTGAACTCAATTAAACCATCCACTGCAATATTTATCACGATAAAAGTTTGAGTTAAAAATTATCAACTCTGTATAATCTCTGTCGATTATTGAGTTCCGTGCTACCAGTGGCAATTCGTCTCTGCTTCAACTGAACTTTTGGTTGAACAAAAGTTCACTATAAGTCTATGACACAAAAAAGTTCACCAAAAGTTCTTTAGGTCCACAGTTGGTGGACTGAAAGTTCACTGCAGAGGAAGCATTGAGATTACAAACTGTATCTAATTTATTGTTGGGTGAGCGAAGCAGTCTACACGATGATGCCGGTTACCGAAATTTGATTCCTCAAAGTTTAGAACGTATACGAGACGATGTTTCACGGAAAAAATGCCTGTATTTAGATCACGGTAAGATTTCATCCGGTCATAATTGACATCATATCGGCATAATCGTTTTAACTACATGATTCATCCCGCTGATCCAAAAGGCAAATTGTAGTTGCAATGCCTCTTCTGAATTAATCTATATCTATTAAAAATATAATTCAATTCAGACAGCCCTTCCAAAGGTGAGTGCGTCTATTTAGGGTGCGCTCACCAACAGAGATGGCAGGTTGGACGGGGCAAACGGGATGAATTTCGAAATACTATACCTTTCTTGAATGTTTTCATTTATTACCAATCGAGCTAATTCCTGAAAAAAAAAAATAATTCAGGAGCATTGCAGAACACAGTTGTGGTCAATTCTTGGAGCTCAGTCGGCCAGTGTCATTCTGTAAGAGAGATGTTAGTGTTCGTGGCTGCAAGGCATTAATTGTAGCCAAATTCTTTGTTACGTTTCAAGAAATGATGGAGTTGTATATAAATAGGTTATTATACCATTGCATTTGATGATATTGATTCATTTGCGTTGAATACGATGTTTACTACCAGTACCAATGTAGGCAGTCATTCCTCCAATGCAGCTGCACGATTCAAGTGCACCTGTGCAGCTTGTGTCTACCGTGACAGGAGTGCAGTCTTGTTCTGCATGCGCGGGTCTAGAAAAACAGGATGAATATCATCTTGAACTCTGTATTTTATTCGATGTAAACATTAAATTCGGCTAATTAAATGCGCTACTTTTTCTTGATTTGAGAGTACCACTGATTTCGGTTCACAATAAAATATGTTAATGTTCATAGTTACTTACTTGTAACTATGATATAATGATGCTTGATTGTAATTTGTACATAATTTTGTCGGCAACAACGAGGTATATCTGGCGTGAAAATCTCCCATTTTTCTAAGTTCGCGAATAATTGAAAAAAAAAGAGAAAGCACTCCGTGAATATGGAAACGATCTGATCGCTGTCACCTAAATATTGTTGTAATATCGAAATAGGAAGACAGCTTGAAATGATCCACCATTATTTTTAGCTCATTGTATAGTTGATCGTGGTTAAGCTCACTGTGGATTAAATTAGTAAGGTTCCATTGCCTTCAACGAAAAGTTATGTCATGTTCCAGGGGAAGATATACAATGCAATTATCTCTGACAAATCGTGCGGATCGACTCCTCTTTACTGTGTTCATGCGTAATTTGTTTTTTAACCCATGTTTACTGCTTCGATCGTTTCTAGAGACGTGCATATTATATGCTTATTAGGGTATCTGTTCCATCATTTTTTCTTCGGCTTCATGAATTATTCCAGAACCTTTCTTTGGTGAAAATGCACACCGGTTTCCATGGTTACCGTAGTAACGCCCTTGTCCCTCTATTCACCAGAAATCCTAATGCTAACATTGCACAAGGTCGATTTCGGCCAAATTTCTTCCTAGAAGCGCCTCCAGAGAAGGTATATTTAGTCAATCAATGTTTGGCAGCTGACGTCAGCCGAATATTACTGGACTTCATAAAGTAAAAATTTGACTTGAACGAAATGTCCTTAATATTTTTACTTATATTTTATTTTATAAAATATTTTATCTGCCCTTATAATTTTTAGTTTGTTCGGACTGTTGGCTCTGAAAGGAATGAAGACCTCACTTCTGACAGTAGTCCTCGTTAATCAGTTCACTTGAAATGTTTTCAATATGCAATTACCGACAGTTCAAGTGGATGACATAATTTCTCGTATTCCACGCGTACGTTTTGAACGAATACACCGAATAAGTTTAACCGAATTCAACCTTAACCAAATAGAATAAGACTGGCTAAGAGATTAAAAAACTTATTCATTCTGTTAATCTTTGAACGTATGTTGTACGAAGAATACATATACACGCTTGTGGCAGCGTTGCGCCACATATCAAACGAATGCAGCCCAATCATTCCCAGAAAATTGACAAAGTTGTCCGCCCGTATGACGTTCCTTGTGACATAAAGTGTGACGTTCGGTGGCTGCGTATCATGTGGCATACCTGTTCACGCGCCATCATTGGCTACTGGGCCGTGATGTCATCACACGTACGTCGAAAGCCACGAGACGTGAGCGCTGCTATCTCACTTGACTACGTACTCGAACGCAGTCCCACAGTGACAGCAGTGTAGGGTGCATGCTTTCCCGAGTTTCGTGCACATCTCTGCGTTATCTCTGTACGAGCGAGATTGTGTTTCCTAAAGCTGGTGCGACAGCTCTGCTTAGAATTCTTCTAGTTGATA
The DNA here is from genome assembly GCF_000764305.2 of Hyalella azteca. Lineage (NCBI taxonomy): Eukaryota > Metazoa > Arthropoda > Malacostraca > Amphipoda > Hyalellidae > Hyalella > Hyalella azteca. Next base: position 241,623 of record NW_025933733.1, read on the forward strand.
AACAAGATTTATTATGGCGTGGTGATTTATTTCTAGCGAGTTTTCGGGTGGTGACTTGTGATCGATTTATTGAATGCACGTGTCCGCGATTTAGGCTCAAGCAGCATTTTATTCTAATATTGTGATCGTTTTGATGTCTGTTTCCAAACTATGTTGGATGTCAGCCTGGTTGTACATTTTTCCTTCATTTTAAATTTGTTTAGTTGCAGTGCTCACGGTGTAGAATTTTATTTAAAAAACGATTTGACGAAATCATTATACTACGTTCGCTCACCTGCGAAATCGACAATACCCAACATTAGTTGTCTATGATGACGACTGATGTGACGTCTTACGCCTGGGGCAACAAGAACAAACCGTCCAAGATTTTCACCATCAAGGTGTCGCCACGCAGCGTTCAAGGCCCTACGATGCCTTCCATTCAAATCCAGCACCGGCAACGACTTGTCGACTTCAAGTCGGCTACAGTCTCTAGAATCGTGGCCAGCGGGTTGGTCGCGCCCGAGAAATTTCTTCGTCAGAAGCGCCTTTCCGTCAGCAGCTCATCGCTGTGTCCCATACAGGAGACTTCGTTCGATGTCTTCCCTCCCACCCACGTCTCGTCGCCTCCTGGTGGCTGCAGGAGGAACTTTAAAGAACAGGAGTCGTCAACTTTGGGTTCCTCTGCGGTTGGAAATCTGCCGGAGACCGTCAGCAAGACTATAACAAAAGTAGGTACGGCTTATTTAGCTTATTATCAAATGGCCGCCGTGTTTTGTGAATTAACAGGCTGAAAATTGTATGCTTATTATTTATTTACCGCTTACAATCGTTTTCTTAATTAGATTCAAGAGACTATCCTAAATGAGAACCCTAAAAGTTTTATTCTTTACATTCACTCATACCAGAGTTGAATCGATTAAATTTCTTTATTATTTTAGGTTACTCGGCAGGACATCTTATCTCTGACATCTTATCTGATTTTTGTTGATTAAGTGGCACTATTCCCTGACACTGTATATCCATGCTAATCAATCACTGACATCACTTCAAACGTCATCGAATAATTATAGATGTCTATTGATGTCGCTTGTCTCTATCATTCAATGAATTCACGTGCGTGGTGAGAAATTCAACTTATTCTAGAACTTCTATTAAAGTTACATACGGTACTAAGGCAAAAAATGTCCTACGGTATTGTCACCGTTTATCTTGAATTTTATCGAATGATTTTCTCTTAACTCACCTAAATGCGTAAATTTACTCCATCGGCCGAAAATCCAGTTGACACGGGAATTGACGCCAAACGTTTCAATCACATTATTAACGTAGAATAATCCCATTCATGAAATATTTTCGAATTTTTATTCTCAGCTCTCCAAAGGCAGAAACTTTAATCCGTATTTGTACATAGGATACCTATTCCATTCATAAATCATTTTCGAATTTTTATTCTCAGCTCGCCAAAGGCAGAAACTTTAATCCGCATTTGGTATTTTTAGTCCGCGGCCGAGCCTGCTCGCGGTTATTTTATCAACAAGCGTGTATTATCAGGGTCTATCCGTCCTAAGAGCATCCTGCCTCAACCGGCCTCGCGTAGGTATAGAGGCATCCCCCGTAGCACTGCACCGAGCAATAGAGTACACAATCCGAAAAATTATCGAGGTCATTGATTGCCAAATACGGCTTGTAGGTATCTATGTTTATCGACATGAATAATCTACATTTTTCTCAAATTAAAACATATAAACGCTTATAACATTTTGTAATAAGAACTGATTTAAGTAATTTTATTTCACTCAAGGTAAATAGATGATAAATGCCTCTCCCACTCTGCGAATTTGCAATCATGTTATCCTAAATCCCGTCATTCCCGTAAATCCTAATCCAGTTAACATTAATAAAGCTTATTTTAATTAGATAAAAGTCACTTCAAACTCGCATTTACATTGAAGATAGGACTACCATTTTGCTCCCGTTTCAAAGCATAGAAAAAATTATTTTACGCGTTTAAAATTAAATCTATAAACAGGGTGAACCTGAATTAACGGACCCTTTTAATTTGTTAATAAATAAAAAACTAAGAACGTTATGAAGTTGAAACTTGTTTTATTTAAAAGAAGAACATTTTTATGGTAATATTGTATCTTAGTTAAAATATTGTATCCTATACAATATTTTATTATTGTATTAGTTAAAATATTTGTTTTAATAATATGTATTAGTTAAAATATTGTAGGTATGTAATATTGTATCCTAGTTAGTTATTGTATCCTAAAAACTAGGATACAGTATTACCATAAAAATGTTCTTCTTTTAAATAAAACAAGTTTCAACTTCATAACGTTCTTAGTTATTTATTTATTAACAAATTAAAAGGGTCAGTTAATTCTGGTTCACCCTGTATAACAATTGCACGAACCAATTTCAATTTTTGATCCAATCCTTTCCTCCCTTTTCTCGAATCCTTTCTCCCACTAAGTAATATCCCTACCTGATAGGTATCTTGGATACGCGCCCGAACAGCCCCTATATATTCGTGGTGCAAGGCTTCGAACATGAACACACACATATGATTAGAAAAATATATATCACATGTACATATTCGATAAAAGACGGGTTTAATGTACATGAAGGTCGGGTAATAGCTCGTGTCTTACCATATTTATACAGTCACACACTACTTGGAGCACTCGCTGGTAGTTGCTCGCTAGATTGCAGTCGATATATCCTATATTTAGCGTATTTTCTCATTTATGGGAAAAAGGCGATATTGTCCGTCCGTGACTTCATGGACAAACGGACGTGGGAAAATGCGCTCTCTGTCATTCACTGCAGTCAGTACTGATCTAATTTCTTTTATTATATTATTATTTATGTAGTGTCAAGTATCGTCCAAATCACTTGTATAGTCACCCTAGACAACTAATTAAATTGTTTCCTGTTGGTTCACCTCTGTTGGGACGTTGAAGGTGAACTAATTGGTTGATAATAATTGTTTGTTGAATGATAACTTGCCCTGATTGTTACCTGTATGTGACGAAATTGTGGGGTTTCCGTACCTCAAGTTTCCCTATGCCAATGAAATCTTGATATCTTGCCTGTCTTTTTCTGATAAGTTTTTTATCTTCTGTTCGCCTGATAGTTCCGCTAATGAATTCTTTCTCGCTTTCCTAGTGGTATTTCTGCTAGGTTTTTAGCGCATTTTCTCATTTATGGAAAAAAGACGCTATTGTGCTCGTCATGTCCGTCTGTCCGTCCGTCCGTCTGTCTGTCCGTCTGTCCGTCTGTCCGTCCGTCCGTGACTTCACGTTTTCGTCGACGAGAAAATGCGCTCTCCGTCACTCACTGCAGTGAGTACTGATCTAATTTTTTTCATCATATGATCGCCTGATGGTTCCACTTATGAATTCATCATTGCCTTCTTATAGTGGTAACGCACCTGTGGAAACTTGGATCGCACATGCTCATTTTATTTTACCTCGTTGCTGTGTCGAGTCTACGTCGCGAATCCGCTTGGATCTCGTGTGGCTCTCACATCACAGGAGCAGCTAAAATGGTCGGACCCGTAGAATTGAAGAGCTTTTGATGCCGTTGGCCTCCCTGCATTTTAAATGCTACTCTTCAAATCGAGATTGCAGTCAAACAATAGTTGTTTCTGAAAAAACATCTCATCCCGCATTGGCATTGCTTATTCAAAGTATATTTCGTGGGTGTCTTAAAACCATGGGTTTGGCTTTAAAAACCCCGAAAAACCCTTATTCTATGGTTTTCAAACCATGGAACACTTATTCTATGGTTTTAATATATTATTTCGCAATCGCATGGACAATTTATTCTAACAAATACTTGATGTAGGATGTGTTCGATAAATAATGAATCAATCCGTTTACCGGAGGGGAAAACTAAATGATGACCCGAAAGCCCTGCGTCAGTATCAACCGATCGGCTGATTTAAGATACACGAGGCTAATTTGGTAACAAATATCTCATTTTACGGTCTCCCATGCTACTAAAAGCACGAAATGGTCTACGCTTTACTTACTACCTACCGTTTTTTTTGGACTACAAATAGTCATGAATATAGTATGCACGGTTTCCTTTCCTGAATACCGGCACTGATCACAATGATAGTGGAGAGCCAAGTCTATGTTCCAGGGTCCATACTTTCAAAAAAGTTAAGTGATCGTAAGTTCGAGCATCAGCCAATCATTGACGGCCTTTCGAGCAAAATCCACCAATCATAGACAAGAAAATGGAGCGTAAGTACTTACGTTCACTTAGCGAATTTTGAAAGTATGGCCCCTGATACGGACCTACATGAAGTACTCTAGAGCAGACCTCGCTAAACTCCCCCATTTATAATTCTATTGCTCGAGGCCGAGCTTCAATGTATGCAGAGTTGAGCCCTCGGGGTTATTATCGATCTGTTTACCCTATTGTTGCGCTGAGTGGAGGGAGCTTATTGATTTGGCGACTTTTATTTTGGGGGCCACTAAAGATTATTACCCCTTAGCTGCTCGCTTATGTTTGAAATACAACGGCAGGGGAGCTAAATTGTGCCTCCTGCGCCATATTCATAGTCGAATTGTGTAACGTTATGGTTATGTTCTAATTGCGCATCCTGCGTCATATTCATCACCATATTGTGTAGCGTGTTATGGTTATGTTCTAATTACGCATCTTGCGTCATATTTATCACCATATTGTGTAACATGTTATGGTTATGTTCTAATTACGCATCTTGCGTCATATTTATCACCTTATTGTGTAGCATGTTATGGTTGTTATAATTACGTCATATTCACTGTGATTCTGTAATATGTTATGAGTGCGTTATAATTGCACCTCAAAAAACACTAGGAATTTCATGTATAACGTGTGAATGTATCAACAGCAAGCACAGTAACGTAAAAACAATCTTTGACAATTTAAGTAGGATTAAAAATCTAAGCGTGAATCAAACAAGGTTTTAATTTGAAAGAATACCGAGATCCCACTAAGCTGCAATGAAAAAAAATCATAAACGGAAACTAAAATTTAAAATCACTCATGACTCAACACGTCGGCGCTAGGGTTTAGAACTGAATGAGGCTGAACTTTATAGCTTACTCTTTCCCCTCCATATTTTAGGATTTTAGAGTCTTATTCATTTTTAGAATGGGAAATCTTGTCTAAACGCTTATAGTTCCTATTGAATAGAAACTGTTAAAAGAGAACTTCTGACGATACCTCCTCTCTTTGTTAATTTACATTAATTGATTTATTCCGAGTAAATAAAAAAGAGGAAATTTTTATATACACCTCCTATCTGTCAATTTAAATTTTGATTTCTTCCGTGTAGATAAAAAAATAGAGAACTTTTGGCGACACCTCGTCAATTTAGATTTAGATTTCTTCCGTGTAAATAAAAAAAAAAACTTTTGGCGACACCTTCTCTATCTGTCGATTTAGATTTCAGATTATGATTTCTTCCGTATAAACCAAACCATTTGTCAATTTTGGGTGGCCGCCTTTATACAGACTCGTGGCTATCGCTCCCGCGCCGCTGCGTGTGACGGACGACCGTCTGTGAGTGACACGTCAGGACGAGCGAAGCAGCAAAAAGGTGCGACTTTCGTAAATTTTGGTACAAAAATTCTGGAAGCGCTGCAAAACGCCGAAGAAAGTGCGTTTTTCACTACTAATCATTTCTAAAATTTTATTTCCAAGGTTTGTTCTATCTTAATAATCCTGCGTATGTTAATATAATTCTGCGAATGTTAATAATGATAGAGGCACAAAGTTATTGTTCGGAAAAGAGTTCCTACATTAGATTAAGAAAAAAATGCATACTATTGATTCCTTATTTCTCTGAATTACTATTGGGATTTTCATGTGATAGAATTTTTTGGGCAGACTCATACAAGTCTGAATTTCTCAATGTCATGTGCCACACATTCACGCTTTTCCACCTTTAAGTTAAGTCTATAGATGTGTTCTGTATTTTTCAACATACGTAAACTTCTCCATACAGAGGATAAGATCTTCATGTTTTGAGCTCCTCGAGTGTAACTGCAGGATAAGTTTAAATATGTTATGTGTATTTTTCTGTCTAAAAAACATACGCACACTTGTCCATCCTGAAGAAATGGTCTTCATGTTCTGAACTCCTCTAATGTGAAATTCCCCGTACGCATTCACCAAAACGTGAGAACCGCGGGGCACTGGAAAATTCATCACACGCAATTAAATTATTATTCATTATTCTGTGTGTTCACGTCCTTCGTAGCATAATAATAAAAATAATAATAATAATAATTAGTGTCCTGCTGTGCGGCTTTTGACCTAAATTCTGCAATACATGTATACGATTGAGTATTGCCTCAAAGCTACAGTAGTAACTGACCATTAGTAATTAGCAATACTTATGGTATTGCTAATTAATTATGGTTGACGTTCACATCACAATTAAACTCTATTGCTCATTAGCTCTCAGGTGATGTCCCGTTCAGCTTTTTATCGGGAGCTGGTTAGGAAGGATGTTGATATTAAATAATATTAAAATAAAGTGATAAACTGTAATATTTAGTAGGTATTTATTTTCGTTAATATTTAGTGATAAACTGTAATACATAAGTCAATTCTTGCATATTCATTGCATCAGCCACTGCCGGTTTTGTGAAATTATTACTTTGAATTATTATTCCCTAGTATAATTATTATTCCTAGTACACTCGGAAATGAGGGAGATTTGATCCAAATATTGACTCACTTTTTGCCCTTGTTGGTTATCTTGACTCATTTTGACACATCAGTGCTACGCGTCCTAAGTGTGTAACTGTTTGGACATTTTGATACATTTATTTTTCTGAGTAATTTATTTGATAAAAGTATCCTCTATTGGCAAATCAATAGAAGGAAATTCGGATACATCATCAGCACTTGCTCGCCCTCATGATGTGCTTCATATGCTCATGATGTGCCTCATATGCTCATGGTGTGCCTCATATGCTCATGATGTGCCTCATATGCTCATGATGTGCCTCATATGCTCATGATGTGCCTCATATGCTCATCATGGATCCACCCGGTGCTTCGGTTTGGTAGGCTTGAAATATTTTGACTGTCCAAATAAAAATTGGTCGTTTCGTTTTCGATTTTCGAGACGTCAAATTCGAAACTCGTCTCAATTCCAGGCGCTTCAGACTCGTGAGATTCTCAATTGCCCTTCAAAGTCTGACAGTCACTCAAGCGACCAGTCCTTCAGGGCATATTAAATTTTGATGTAGGACGTGAAACTTGAATTTTCGTTCCAACAAAGTTACTCTACACTCGAAACCGCTTCATGAAGGCGAGTGATGTGGTAATTTCAAGCTTTATAATATCAAGGGTTTATAAATAGAATTGTTTCTTTCATTCGTCGATTATTTCCGTTCCAAAATATCCTTAAAATTTATTGACCAATGTTGAACCAGTAAATTAAATCTAACTAATTTCTATTAAAGAATTGCATTTCAGTTATATCTCACTGAATATTCGAACTAGAAAATGTGGCAAATATACACCATATTTTGCCCGAGACTTGAAGGTTCCCAAAAGTCTATATCTTGAACACCGCTTTTGGTTATTGCCTACTTGAAACTGTAAATAAATATGTATGTTCGCTCGTGATCATTATTTTATTGCGATTTGTTTATTTTATTCGTTAATTTAGGTGACACAATATCTGCTCTGTGAATTTCGGATATGTATAGTTGATTATGCGTGCATTCCTTGATTTTCAAACTGACAATTCAACTGAATTCCCAAAACTGACCTGGTTGCCAACGCACTATGGGTATTTGTAAAATATTCTTTAGATTTTATTCTTCAAATCTGAGATTTAATAATTTTGCGGTATTGATATAGCTATTTTCAAAAATTGAGTCTCACCTATATGTTTTATGGCGACATCAAATAGAAGAGAAAAAGAAATCGAAATTGTTATGTACTCCCGACCGGCTGCAATTACACATGCTTTGAGTTCATATATTACATGCAATGGGACTCAGCCCTTCAGTCCTCATTAATATTCAATATGTGTGGCTCGCCATATCGTTACTCGACCCAGGGCTACATATCTCACCTGGCAATTGTCCAATTCCATGCTGGGAGGAGGAACGGCATCAGGCTGTCCAATTAAAACCAGAGCCGACGACCAAATTTAATGAGCCGTCAATCGATACTCATCCGAGGGCGCTGTCTTGAAAAGCTAACACTGCGATTTTCAGAGTATTTTTTGCTCGTATTATCCGTTATACTCTTATAATACCGCCGATACACGAGATTCTTTACGTAACATAGCATACCATGGAGTTGATTGACGTAACGCTATACAGAGGACGGATGAGCAAAGAAACCCGATGTTGTGTAGACTTTCACTGTGTGTCATGTATATACAAAGGTTGGCATGAGCAGGTTTAAATGTCCAAGTAAGACATTGCTTAATTATATGGAATGTGATGAATTACTTTAAAGACATTTATACTTTAAAGACCTTTATTAAAGACATTTATACTATCGCCATTATTTCGCAACCAGCTAATGGAAAATTTTCTTCAAACTGAAATAATTTCCGTTTGTAAAACGAGAAATCCACTTATTTACTAAACGTATCACGCTGTGCTACAAGCATAGAAAGTTTTTGGAATTGAGATGAATGTCGCATAAAGTATTTGCCAGCAAAGCAGCAATTTTTATCAATGTTGAACTCAGTGTTACTTCGTTATTAATTCGCTCCTGTGAACTTCTTTGTCCGTAAATTATTGACGAAGTCTGGAATACACTTCGAAATGCTTCAAATATTTAGGAATTGAGTGTAAGGAATATGATGTTTTTTATTTCTTATTGTACCATCTGCTTGAAGATGCAATAGATACTTTATACATTATACAACACAACTAATGCCATGCAATATTATCAATTCCCGTAGGGTATAATCTCGTAGAATATTCTTATTGTAACCGAAGGAAATACATCACAACGCATACTTATCAACTCCAGACGTAATTAATGAGAAATGAAAGGACATATGGGTAAGTTTGTGTCATTATGATCTTTTAGTCAAGCATTTGTTTGAGAAATAGTGTGTTTATTTTTTTACTTTAACAGTTTAACTAATGGCGTCATATATAGATAGGAATGAAGGCTTAACCGCCATGCAGTCATTTGACAACTATGAGACTTGCTAAATGAATAAAGTAAAAAAATAGTGTTCATCTATTAACTAATGTTTCAATTAAATAACTATTCCTTTATTATGAATAAAAACGTTACCTTCGTTCAGCTTAATTCTGTCGTGGCAAAGTGTTCGGATCTCATTTCCCGGACGCATCCTGTTTTTAGGAGCACTTCTCTTAACTTTCCCCCATTGCTTCCTTTAGAGGTAAAATCTCTCTCGACATCGCCGTCTGCCCTACCAAAGTTCCCCGCTAACTTCCAAATACCAAAAGTGAGAAAAATGCCTGTTGAAAACACAGTTAACTCCCCAAATAAAAATTAAGGGTGGTGCACCGATGATTATAGGTGGCGATAGTAGTTTATAGGTGGCGTAACGGTGAGTGGCCAGATTTGCCAAAAATCGACAATAAAACATTAATAAATCGAACGGGTGGCGAGTAAAGGTGGCTGTCATCTAGGAATCATCGCTGATTTGTAAGGTCTGAATAATCGATAGCACATTGCAGGCAAATCTCTTTTAAGCCACTGAGAACCGTTTGCCTACACAATGCACGAAGGTATTTGCCACAGTAATTTATCCAACGTAGAAAGGTGTTATTGGATTGCGGGTCATTCGAGATCAAGACACATTGCTTCCTTTAGAAGTAAAATCTCTCTCGACATCGCCGTCTGCCCTACCAAAGTTCCCCGCTAACTTCCAAATACAAGAATGAGAAAAATGCCTCTTGAAAACACAGTTAACTCGTCGTATTGCTCTTAATCCTGTAACTCGGGTAGAATATTTGCCGAAGTTCCCCGCTAACTTCGAAATAAAAAGAGTGAGAAAAATGCCTCTTGAAAACACAGTTAACTCGTGGCATTGCTCTTATTCCTGTAACTCTGGTAGAATATTTGTTGTATTCGCCAAGGAATAGCTCGGTAACATCTTCAGCGCACGTAATATTTATAAGAAGATTACATCAGATTGAAGTTGCCTGTAATGATGTGGAATAAAGGAATTATGGTCGACTCAATCAGAAAAGCCGAACGACCTCAGACCGAAAACATAAGATGGGTTTAGGTTTTCAAGATTTACAATTTTTAAATACGCTAATGAATACATTTTCATTACCAAGCAAAAAGTGAGTTAGGTAGGTAGTTATTAACCTTTATCGTGCATAACGCAGATTTGCAGATAGAAAAATGATTTAACACTAAAATTTTATTAGTTTCTGTATCATGCACTTGTCGCTGTTTTTCATCGCCGTTTTATATCGTCATTAGTCAATATTTCCTACCTTTAACGAAATATAATTTTAGCTTAAAGCAAGCGTGGCTGTTTGTTGTTGCCGACATGTATCTTAGCCGCAAGAAACGTGGTTTGATTTAAAAATGTTGGTTCGAAAGTCTACTAAAATTCGATTTGATGAAATTTTTCCCTTTTAAAACCGAAGAGAAAAACTTCATCCTTTTATTTCAAAGCTGTCCTTATTGATTTAATCGACTGATGTCATATCTTGCAGCTCATGATATCAGCAAGTGTCCTCAAGCTTCTTTCGCTGCTTATTTACATAACCAGTAAAGAATGGTGCGCATTGATCTGCATACTTAGGCGCTGGCCTCCCTTCTATAAAGATACGCGCACTTACTGTTATTGACCGTAAATGGTTTATCACACCGTCGCTTTCTGAAGACACTAATTAATAGGATTTATTATGGAATCGAAAGTTATGTTATGAACACCTGCGATTATTAAAGCTGCAATTGTATGACCCAACTGCTTGCGACAAAGCCGATTATCAGATGCATTGTTTGTAATTTTTGTTATACCTTGTATCATTGTTACGGGGTCAGTCCTCCTCTACATCATAGTCCAGCAATCAGAGGTAGTATACGTCAACGGCTACAATTTAAATTTGTTTCCAAAACTCAAACGATGCATTTCGAGTTTAATTCACACCGAGCTTGTCTAATTATTTACTTGGTTCATTGGTCTAACTGAACGAACTATCGTCGGTCTTTTGACTGAGATATCGTTCATGCTGCTTACATCTTAACTTTCACTCGAATACTTTTGGATCTAATCAAATTTCTTCCCATTCATTTTCGTAAACATCAGCATCTGTTTTTTTCCTGAAATATAACGAATATTTGTGCAGCTATATAAGTTTTTTATCTATTCATTCATTTCCGTAAGCATCAGCATCCCTTTGTCTTGAAATATAGCGAATATTTGTGCAGCTATACAAGTTTTTTTTATCTATTCATTCATTTTCGTAAACATCAGCATCTTATCCTTTATCCTGAAATATAGCGAATATTTGTGCAGCTATATAAGACTTTTTTTATTTATCATGTAATTGTGTCCTGTGTAAGTTGATCTTCAGGGCAGGATTTCTGGCCAGCTGCTTTGGCCTCGTCCTTTTATTTACCCCTGAAAATCAATAGCAGGTTGCCATGCATTTGCGAACTGCATTTGCCGAGAGATTCTATACGTGATAACGCACTGGATCGTCTTGCTTTGTGTGTTTGTTATATTTCTGCGATTTTTGTGTAATTGATGATCTCGTACTGTGATAAATGGTGTTTTGTTTGCGATTGATTAATTGGTTAGCGCTTTGATCATGGTTGCAAATTCAACTCAGCCAGTCGAACCGAAATGACGTTTTTTTTCGAAAATTGGAATATTGAACTATTGTTTCAATGGCAGAGATAACGATTTCAGCCGTAATCGATGATTCTGAAATCATATACAAGTTGAGGATTTTTGGAACTTACTATACAATGTACAGGTTAAGCCGAGCTCAATGAATGCTGTTATATAAATTTTCTTGATACTACCTTACTTCTTGCTTCAAGTTAACGTCTGTTGTTTAAAAGTACATTCGTGTCTTTACACGCATCAAAAATCAATCACATCCAGATATTGAAACGTTAACATCAGCATATTCTGATTCTTAAGGTTTGCTTTGTCTTAACTCACTAATGTAATGTGCTGTTAATAATGTAATGTAAGTTAAGTTAATGTAACTCACTAATGTAATTTAAGTTAATAATGAAAGACAAGGTTGGTATGCCTATGAATTTAGAATGAAAAAATTACTTTACAGATTTTATTTACTTTGAACTCGAAATATCTATGCAAGTGATAACGCAAAGGTACATGACACAACGAGTATCGTCACCGAGAAACGGTCATGTTTTTTTCTTTGAAGTGTCACTAAAATTCTATTTGATGGAATTTTTCCCTTCCAAAACCGAAGAGACTAACTTTATCATTTACTACATAGCTTTCCTTCTTGATTTAATCGACTGATGTGATCATGATATCGGTAAAAAGTAGAACTATGCGCAAGTCATTAGCGTTCGCAAATGAAACTCGCTTGCGCTTTTCACCGGGCAAAATGTCCATCTAAAACAGCAGGTTGATGTCACGTTTATTGCTTGTTACCGTCCCATTTCATTCATTATTGGCCGGATTAAAGACTTTTTTCGGTTCTTCGGAGCCTGAATAACATCGTAAATCCCATCTGGGTCTTCATTTTTCCTTGGTGTAAAACGCAACAGTACATCGTATGACGCATCTGATACTTAAAGCTGTGAGCACCGTTTTACTGATTTTTTTCATAGAACTTTTTTTTATAGAAATTTGTAAAAATCCAAGAATATAGAATTAAATTTGTAAAAATCCAAGAATATAGAATTAAGTTTAAGCGAGATTGTTAAACTTTACGTCTCATATCCGTAGACTAATGATTCGAAAGTAATGCCCTTTAATTGCTATCAGATATAAATCCTTTGCGTAACGTTTGATTTTAAATTGTACGTGAATCAGTCGTTAGAGGTTTGATTAAATTTGGTGCGTTAATTTAACAAATTTGTATTTTAATTATACGGCGAGGGCAAATACAACCAGCAAAATTATTACTTATCCACTCCCATACGCTACGTAGCTCATGCGAAGTACTTCCTCTTGATCTCGCCTCCATCACATGTGGGCCTGAGCACGCATAATAAGCGCCCTGCCGCGGAGCTTCAATCTGCACTCCATCTCAATTTCGTCACTCCAATTCTAGAGCACTCTCTGCTCCTCAGCTTAAGCTTTCATTAAAATCATAGGCGCATCTTCGGCGGCTTGTAAGTGGCTGGAGACGTGGTCTGATATTAAAATCATAGGCGCATCTTCGGCGGCTCGTAAGTGGCTGGAGACGAGGTCTGATATTAAAATCATAGGCGCATCTTCGGCGGCTCGTAAGTGGCTGAAGACGTGGTCTGATATTAAAATCATAGGCGCATCTTCGGCGGCTCGTAAGTGGCTGAAGACTGTCTGCTTGCTTCCCTTATAATTTCCATGAGAGCACAATACCGAACGGTGTTACTGGGGACGTGCAATGGCAGGAACGCTTCCCCTATCATAATTTCTGCCTCTTGCTCGCCCTAATTCTTGACTAATTGAATCCAGGCACCAAGGAACATGAGCCGTATCATGGTTATTTGGTGATGGTGAGATTTGAATGATAATATTGCAGTGCAATATGACTCATACTGTTCTCATTGTGCTTCGTTTATAGTTATATTGGTCTTTAGTGCTCAGAGTTTGCTATTTTCCAAGAATTGTGCAATTCACGGAAAGTAAGAATTTTCGTATAAAATTTTTATATTTCTGTCATTCAAGTTTCGCTTTTTCGTTATCTTCTTGATAGAACTAATTATCAAGTCGCGTGGGTAGTAGCTTGATGGTACCTACTTTACGTCCTAGTGGAGTTCTTGTAACTTGGGTTGTTCTTGTCGATGAACTACTCAAATGAAAATTATTGCTGGAGCACCGACAATTATTGGTGCTATAGATGAAAATTATAGGTGGAGCACCGATGGCGCATTGATGCCGCATCGATGGCGTGGTTGTCCTATGTTCCACCTATAACCTGCTTATGGCTACCCCTACTCGAAATCGGTGTGGACATCAGTGGCGCATCGATGAGCCACTGATGACCACATTTAGAATTAAGTTGAGTTGAGAAAAAATTTTCCTTTAGTTTCACAAATTCACATCGGCATTTACTGATATCGCTTCATACAATCACCATTCTGAGGGCCACGTATGCAAATCCACCATGAGTACATGTAACAACGTCAGACATGTAGCAGTAACAAATTATCGCAATACTATGCACGTACCTCATTAGAAATCGACTTGAAAAGGCCCTGCCCGCAGGGTTCAAACTCCGATCTCCCTCACGCAAAGCCAAGCCTCTACCGTTAATTAGGCCATCGGAGAGGACTTGGCCCTCCAGTCATTTTAAAAGATTAAATTGGAGTATTGTAAGTAGTATTAGTTTCATCAAGTAACAGAAGTTAGCGCTACCACCGTGATGATTAAATGGTTTCTTTAACCATTTTATTTGCACATGCTGCTTCATTTTAGGAAACAGCCGCCGAAAGAAACTACGTTTATCCATAATGAACGACGGTTCAGCTTGGAGTATCGAAGAGTAAAGTATATATTCAGCTTAGAGTAAGTATCGAAGTTTAATTATCTGAACATTATAACCATTTTGACAGCGGTTAGATTCGAAATACTTTCACCAATAATATTCTTGCTTGAAATAAGGAATCGATTTCACTCGATAATTTTGAAATGTTAGGCGTGAAATACCTTCATCACTTCGTGCAGTCACTACTTTTCTCTAGCCTAATCTTTATTCTTTTGCGTAGGAAAGATACTGAGACGTTAGACTTTAACTCTAATGTAAACTCTGACGGTAAGAAAATTTCCTATAAATAAATAATTGAATTTCACTATTCAATTATTTAACGAATTTTTACTAGTATTCCTCTGCATTTAGAGGATAATATTTTGATAAGCAAATTACCAGGACACACTCGATCTTCAAGAAAAAAACGTTCATTGATATTATATTAATGTTGTCGTGCACTACAAGTTAAATTAACACGCACTTTATTTACTGAAGCCCTGCGATTACTGTATTCTTTGATAGATGACTCCCTTCAAATTTTCATTAATTTTAGTTGTAATTAACTTTTTAATTGGATTTGCACTTTGTGAGGCTGTTACACCGAGCATTGCTCTGTATAGATAATTACCCGTTTATAAATTTACCCCCGTTTCTAATTTTTATACAAGGGTATTTTTGTAATCGGAGGAAGAATCTAACATTTAATATATTGCTGTCCTGTAATTCCCGGTTCGACAACAGAAAAATTTGACTTTGTGCATAATTTATTTTACTATGATAATTTACGTCTTTGTCTCAGTCGCGTGAAAAAACGTTGCTGCCTTAAAAATAGTGCATCACACTGGTTTCTAGCTCACAAATTGATATTAATTTCTTTGATAAGAATGATGATAATTTACATTATTTACTTCTCCTATTACAAACAAAAATATAATTTCTACTACTGTTGGTCTGTGAATGGGGTATTACGATTGTTTTGCAATTAACATCGCAATTTGTATTGTTCTTAAATGTTCAAACAAACACATAGACTAAAATCTTGTGTTTTTCTAATAAATCTATTATTTTTTGACAATTTCTGTCAATTTGTCTTCGTTACACGACGTATCGTTACAAGGCATGTCGTTACACTACGTATCGTTACATGGCATGTCGTTACACTACGTATGAAGCAAGTACATGCCATTTCTTAAGCCAAATTGTTACGCAAGAGCCAGCGAACGCGCCTCCAATCTCGTTTGCGTGTTGAGATTGAGTCCTCACTTGAAGTTGAGAGCCCCAGTCTAAAGAGACCAATGCAAACACGACTGCTTGTTCCAAAGATTTACGGTTTGCATCTCCCCTCGTGTTGCATTTCATGGCCAATTTTCTACACGTCCTGCGCTCCGACATCATCGGAGTTGTCGGGCGGAAATGCCTTCTCTTGCGTCTCAACTCGGCAACTTGGGGTCTTCTCATCTGGAAGTCAAGCCGCTCACAATCTTTAAATATGTGAATTTAAAACTATAAACAAAACAATTACAATTATAAGACTATATATAAAATAATTAAATGCTGTGAATGGATATAAAATATTTGAATTGTGCACATGTTTATTCCAAATAGTGTTAGCTTTTCTCATAACTTAAGTCTCGTTTCAAGTCGTATGAAGTTTGTTTAGTTATCATTCAGTTTATGTTTAGTATTGGCTTATTGGTCTGAATTAAATGGGAACAGTGCAGTCAGTCACTCTGTGTCTCAGTCACTACTTGTTGATGTGTATAGAGGGTAGAGTCTGGTAGATTTAATAGGGCATAAAACTAGTAGATCTATTGATAGTGCTGTGCACTGTGCCATCAGCTACCTATCTGTTATGTGACTCTTCAATGTTTAGAAGATCTGCATTCCTGAAGTGTTTTTGTATATTGAAGCCAGTTAAATGGTCAATATTTAGCTCATTACCTTGCTCCATACAAAATTTACTAAGCTATAATGAATAAACTTGTCAATAATTGTTTACCCAAAAATCCTAAGTGGTAAACACCACCTTGGCCTGATGGCCATTATTGAAGGCAATAAGTGCCCTTTTTAGCCATCCATTAAGATCCATATACTGTTATTGTTAGTATACTAATTGCAACATAAAAAATAAAACTTCAAAAAGACAAAAAAGCTGAAAAAATCAAAAAAATCAAATAAATCAAAAAAATCATGAAAAAATAAAAAAATCATTGATTTTTGATTTTTTTAATTTTTTTAAAAAAATCAAAAAAATCGCCAACCCTGATTTTTATACAAGGGTATTTTTGTAATCGGAAGAAAAATCTAACATTTGATGTATTGCTTTCCTGTAATTTCCGGTTCGACAACAGAAAAATTCGATTTTGTGCATAATTTATTTTACAATGATGTTCTACGTCATAGTCCCAGTCTCGTGAAAAAACGTAGCTTCCCTAAAAGTCATGCATTACACTGGTTTCCAGGGTTGGCGATTTTTTTGATTTTTTTTAAAAAATCAAAAAAATCAAAAATCAATGATTTTTTTTTATTTTCTCATGATTTTTTGATTTATTTGATTTTTTTTGATTTTTTCAACTTTTTTGTCTTTTTGATGTGTTATTTTTTATGTTGCAATTAGCCTACTAACAATAACAGTATATTGATCATAATGGATGGCTAAAAAGGGCACTTATTGCCTTCAATAATGGCCAACAGGCCAAGGTTGTGTTTACCACTTAGGGATTTTTGGGTAAGCAATTATTGGTAAGTCTATTCATTAGCTTTGTAAAGTTTGTATGGAGCCAGGTAATGAGCTAAATATTGATCATTTAACTGGCTTCAATATACAAAAA